>NC_085141.1:107230401-107306818 GCF_024139115.2 Armigeres subalbatus | reverse complement strand
TAATATATCTTGATCCGAATAGGTCCGGAGTTGGTTTTTTTCTTGATACAATTTTGAATGGATTTTGAAGATTTATATACCAATTTGCCAATTTCATTGAAACTTAAGTTTAGTAACAGAGAACTCTCGCTTTAATTTATCAATGCCAGTAAACATTTCAATCGCTCGTCCAATCGCTTTTCCTACCTTCTACCAATTCTCTCTAAAGTTGAATTTCAATTAATGTGCAGTAGTTTTTCAAACCACCGAACAGATATAATGGCGATTTCGAAGGTCATTCGGATCCACTCCAAAGTAGGGTTCTGGTGCATGAATTCACAACAAAAGTTCTGGATTTTTTGTCAGTAACACACTGAATCTTATGTTTTTATTTGCGTAGGTGTATTTAATATATTCTGTGTTGAATTTGTTTACAATTAAAAAAACACACTAATAAAGTTTGAAAAAAAAATTAATGTATTAATGAAAGATACGCAGGTTATAGAGGTTTAAAGAATTCATAAAGCAAATATTTATTAATTCCACCACGCAAAAAGGTTGATTTTAAAAATATCCCTGCTCTTATCATGCCATTTGTTTTGGACATGCATGAAAGTAAAGGCGCCTTATGGTTTCGCCAAGGCGCTGGAGTCCACGCTACGGCTCTGGCGGACAAAAGATCGAACGAGCAAAACGTCGAATGAACAAAATTTTTTTTCACTAATGCTCGTTGCTTCATTTGCACGAGGATTTTGAACATCCTTCTCGCATCTCGGAACGTGTTTATCGTTGATAGAACATGTATTTCAGTCGATTTCGATGCGACATGTTGTATTCAACACAGGATATTGTCACATTATCTATCGTTGAATGTGTTCAAGTTGGTGTTCAAGATCTGGAGTTTCGTTATTAAGGTTTGGGGACCTACGCCACAAATTAGAACTGAATCAATTTCATTCATATCACTATCTAGTTTTAAAACGAAATAATGGTAATGGGTTTCCTATTTTTATATTAGTCACACCATATGATTCGATCGGTTTTCAAGTACGTGGTCAGACGATCGATCCCCTAAGTAAGTTTTTACAGAAAAGTTTTATATTGCCTTTTTCTATTAACCATTTTGATAGGTGATAAGGCCTGGTGATAAAGAAGCTCACAATTTGAGAGGAATCTTTCTGTCCGTTTTACTCCACATTTCTACTGAATGGTCTGTTTTAAACTTCTTATTTATTTCTGAAGAGACTGATTTACGTCTCATGTCTCAACCATTGTTTATCACAAGAGCAATGCGTTGTGCTAAGTGCACTATTTATATGCATTTTAAATATTTACCTCTCATCAACACTAATTAGAAAATTATAATTTTGAAAATATTGTTTATGTCCTGGTGAAAATAATTGCCTCATTATTGTATATTCACTCGGGCTCAGGCCAAAGCGAAGTTCATTCTGATGCCTGATACAATAAGTCTTCATTAGGAGATTTTAAGCCCAAGGCTGTAACTCTCTGTTACTTTTTCGATAGACCATTATTCTTGCAGTGGTTTGGAAAGTTTTGCCTGATGCTATTCATTATATTTTCGACTGTTGACAAACACACTTGAATTATTTAACTGATATTGACTAGCAAATCTTTAAAAATTCTTAGGCTGAAATATCGACTAATGTCATATGTTTACGACTGCTTCTTTGAGCGCTGTAATAAACAAGAGATATCAGCAAAAGCTTGGACCGAGTACTCGGCTAACGATGTGTTAAAAAACAAAATTCTAGTGAATGGTAGGTTTAGCATTTGCAATATTTCTAATATTTCAGCACGCTAGACAAAGCTATTTTCTTCAGATCTCTGTAGAAAAATAGTGTAAATGTTAATATGGCTTCGTAATAATCAGAAGAAAGTAAAAAAGAGAGCCTCTCTTTTGGACTTACGAATTTAAAATGGTTATCTCCATCACACCTTTTTTCCATCTCTTGTAATATTGTTGGTTTTTGCATGAATATTTTCTGACCATATAATAATTGTACTACATATATGTTAGATCGAGTTCTCAACCTGGGGTACATGTACCCTGGGATACCTTCGCTGCCTAGGGGTACCTAGGACAAAATGCGTAATGGCGGACTATTCAATTCAAATCAAAACTCTATCAATGAGTTTGATAATTGTGTATTTGTTTCAAAAATTTATATTTTACAATATATGCAATGCGATCAATAAACCTCAATTGAATTGCCTTCACCAGCACAATTTATAAAGGGCTGCGGAACAAAAGATCGAACGAGCAAAACGTCAGATAGACAAAATTTTTTTTCACTAATGCTCGATTGCTTCATTTACGAGGATTTTAGAAGCATCCTTCACACGCATCTCGGAAGCCTTCTTCCAACGGCTTGAAGGCCTTCTTACAAGAGGCTCGGAAGCCTCCTGGGCACTTCAGAAGTCTCCTTTCAAGTGATTAGGTCGCCTCCATGGCATGGAAAGCTCCTTCCAAGAGATGCGGTAGCCTCCTTTCAAGAGGCTCGGAAGCCTTTTTCAAGAGGCTCAGAAGCCTCCTTTCAAGTGGCTGAGAAGCCTCTTGCCAGGAAGCTCGGAAGCCTATTTTCAAGAGGATCGAAGCCTCCTTTCAAGACAAAATCCCTTTAAGAGGCCCAAAGCCTCTTTTAAAGAGCTCGAAGCCTCCCTTTCAAGAAGCTCAGAAGACTTCTTTCTAGAGTTCAAAGCCTCTTCAAGAGGTTCGTCTCTTTCAAGAGGCTCAAGCCTCCTTTTTAAGAGGCTCAGAAACCTTCTTCAAAGAGCTCAGGAAGCCTACTTTCAATATCTTTTCAAGAGCTCAGAAGCCTCTTTGAAGAGAGCTCAAGCCTACTTTCAGAGGCTCAAGTCTTATTTCAAGAGGCTCAAAACCTCCTTCCAGGCTCAGAAGCCTCCTTCCAAGAGGCTTGGAAGGCTCCTTTCAGAGGCTCGAGCCTCATTCAAGAAATCAAACATCCTTTCAAGAGGCTCAAAGCCTCCTTCTAAGAAGCTCGGAAGCGTCCTTTATAGGCTCAAGTCTCCTTTCAAGAGGCACCTTCTTTCGAGGCTAGAAAGCCTTACCAGAGGCTCAAGCCTCCTTTCAAGAGCTCCAGGCCTTTTCAAGAGGCTCGAAGCCTCCTTTCAAGAGACTCAAAATCCCTTTCACGAGACTCAAAGCATCCTTTCAAAGGCTCAAAGCCTCCTCAGAGGCTTTGAAGTGTCCTTCAAGAGGCTCAGAGCCTTCTTCAGAGGCTCAGAAGCCAAAAAGAGCTTGAGCCTCCTTTCAAGAGGCTTAAAATCCTCCTTTTAACAGGCTCAAAATCCTCCATTCAAGAGGCTAAGCTTCCTTTCAATATCCTCTCAAGAGGCTCTTTTCAAGAGGCTCAAGCCTCCTTTTAGAGGCTCAGAAGTCTCCTTTCAAGAGCTCAGCTTCCTTCCAGGCTTATAAGCCTTCTTTCAAGAGGCTCAAAAGCTTCCTTGCAAGAAGCTCTTTAAGAGACTCAGAAACTCCTTTCAACATCCTTTTAGAGGCTGGGAGGCCTGCTTCCAAAAGGCTCAGGCCTTCTTCAAGGTTCGAAGCCTTTTCAAAAGGCTCAAAGCCTTCTTTCAAGCAAAGCCTTCTTCAAGAGGCTTGAAGCCTCTTTTCAAGAGGTTTTGAAGTCTCCTTCAAGATCCTTTCAGACAAAAACCTCCTTCCAGGCCCAGAAGCCTCCTTTCAAAAGAGCTCAAAAGGTCGGAAGGCTCCTTAAGAGGGTAGGAAGCCACATTTCAAAGAGCTTGAAAGCATCCTTTCAAGAGGCTCAAAGCCTCCTTCTAAGAGAGTCGAAGCGTCCTCTCAAGAGCTCAAAGCCTCCTCCTTTCAAGAGGCTCAGGCTCCTTTTGAGAGGTTCGGAAGCCTTCTTTCAGAGGCTCAGAAGCTCAATTCAGAGCTCAGAATCCTCTTTCAAGAGGCTCAGAATTCTACTTTTAAGTGGTTTGAAGCCTTCTTTATGAGGAGCTTGGAAGCGTCGTTTAGCTGCAAAGGCCTCCTTTTAGTAGCTCAAAACCTTCAGAAGGCTCGAAGCCTCTCTACAAGAGCTCAGAAGCCTCTAATGAAGAAGCGAAGTCTCTTCAAAAGGATTCAAAAGCTTAAAGGAGCTCGGTATTATTCTTTCAAGGAATGAAGCCTAATTGCGAGAGGGGGTACCTCAATTAATGCAAAAGTTGCAAGGGGTACCTCTCAAGAAAAAGGTTGAGAACCGCTGTGTTAGATGATTGATAAATACTTCGGAAATACAGTTTTTCGGATGGAATCACCGTTACATTAAAAATCTGCTAACGGGGCACATATTGACCATATTTCCCTACAGAAGTCGACTCTTCCTTGCATCCTTGTCAGTTTATGGGTGTTCTACATTGTTAAAGATTGCATTAGTATTCTGTTCACTCCACTGATACTTATTACGTTAGGCTTGCTGTAACGACCATTGCGCCATCAGTTCTACTCGCAATCCATGTTCTCGTACACCCTCCAGTAAATGCAAGCATCCCGCGACAAATGAATGGTGGTGACAAAAGGATATGTCAATTTGTTCGCGTGACTGATATTTGAAGGAAAATTTGAGCCCATGCGTCTCAAAACGAAAGCGATGGTCACGAGGATGACACTTATCTCTCGTGGGTAAGCGAGAAGCAATTAAATTAATCCCTACCCTTTTCGTTTGCCTAATACGAACATTGAATCCGACCGTTGGGATTTGAGCGGACTTACCTTCCGAGATTTTTTTTCAATTCAAGTGTATAGATTTGAAACCAAATATATACGAAGTGATTATTTATTGGAGTCAGTGCCGAAGTGATTGTTTATAGGATCGTGGATGGGATCTGACAACACAGAACAAGAATGAACACAACTCAAATCCGTCTACCTAAACATCAAGCCAGACCATTTTTTGCGAGGAGGATACCGGCGAGATTTAGCAGTCAACATTCTGATCATAAAGCATTCAGCGGTATGTTGTGGGGACGGATGAACGGTAAATGTTTTACAAACTAATTTGCAGCATACAATAAAACAAAGCATTTTAATGGGCGTTCTGTTTTGTATTGAATTATGAGCTAGTCGACCCCATTTGTTCTTTTTATATACTAACGATGCGGAAGGTGATCTTAGATCTTTCAGATGTTTGGTGTATTTCGGTAAAGTGCGTTAATTAAGACATTGTTAGAAGATCGTCTAACCGGGTAAAATTACACTCCATTGTGGGTGAGCGAACAGAATGGCAATTACCTTGGCAATTACTCTGCTTCTTCAAGATTAGTTGAAAAGTGAACTAAAGGCGGGTGGCACGCTTAATGCATTTTTATGTTGAGGTGTTGTTCAGAGAAAATCTCTCAACAAATTATATGATCAATATAATCGTAAATTAGTATGTTTAACTTAATCGATTTTTGGTATAAAATATCAAATCAGCTCTATTTTTAGGAGTTAAAAATCAAACAATATCGTTTAAGGCACTTTTTCATTTTGTCTCATGCAATGTAATTGGTTCTATCTTATTGCCATCATTTCTTTTAGATTTCTTCTTAATAACTTGATCCTCGTTGGCCTGTGATCGTTGTGGCAGCTCTGAGCTCCAGAAAAAACGAATTACGATAATTAAAAGCGAAAATATTTGATTGTTCGTCATTCTCATGCATTGTGCAGACCCATGTACTACATCAATTGTAACGAGGAAGCAGTAAACAAAACGCGTGTGGCAGAAAATGAGCATTTGACAAATTGCTTTCATTATGTTGGCCCTATTCAGCTACTTCCACAGCAGAGTTAATAGTAAATTAAAAGGAATTTTGTGAAAGCAGCTTACTATATGTCACGCCGAATCCACAATATTCAAGCGATCATGTGGATTAATTTGTAAAGAAATTTGCTCTTTCTTTTTATGAGATTTTAGGGAAAGAATAAATCAAGAAATCATACCTTACCCAATAATAATTAGATTTGCGGAGGTAAAAATCTTGTGCAAAAGGAACGAAAAATAAGTTGAGCAACAAACAGAAGTGATGGACTTCGAAATAAAGCACTATCAACCACGGGACATGTCACGGAAAATTCATAGTCTTTTAGCAAAAGATCAAATATATTTTAGTTATAGTCTGCAAAATAAATTTGTTGGGCAAAGCTAATCTTAACAAAAAGTGTGAAAACACGCCACAATTATCGCAGTAACGTAAATGTCGTTAGTACAAGGTTGCAATAGAGAATGTTTTTTGTATCGGTGGAGTTTTCTTTCTTTGGAAGAGTAATTGAGCACGAAGTCAAGTTTAACATGTGAAGTCCAAGCAATTCGTCTCGATTATCGGAAATATCGGAAGCCATCAACTTACATTATTTCAAATGCCTTTCAATATATATTATCTCTTTGTAATATCTTGTAATATAATATGAAAAACTGGGTGAGTAGATTTTAAGACTAACACACTGGGGAAATCTTGGATGACTTGGAATAGAGCAATTGTTGAAGGGGTATCAAATTTGGTTCCAAGGATCGAAAGGGGCATGAACTATTTTTAAAAAGAGATAGACCTTTGATTACACATTTATACCTGCGGACCTGTGTTAAGGAATTCTTGGATGACCTAGAATAGAACAGCTGTTTAAGTATCCAATTCGGTTCTATGGATCAAAGTGCATAAACCACTTTTGAAAAGAGCTATCAGCCCTTTTGCTACGCGTGTAGATCTTCAGATTTATATTCTTCGATGTAGTGCTTCAATTAATGATGACAAATGTTTAAGTTGTAAAACAACTATTTAGTGCTTTGTGTTTCTAAGAGTATCTTCTTATAGGTTTCTTTATGGATGTCAAAACTCTTTACTCATATTCTACATATTCCACATATTCTACATATGGGTCATTCCATACCAAGTGACCGAACCACTTGTAATCGACTTACATTAATATTTATTAAATGTTGTGGATTTGTTTATCTACCGATTATATGTGAAAATCCAAATTTATTTGATGATTGGTCAGCCCCTCGGCAAATCGAAGCACCCTCCGTTTTTGACGATTTATAAGCTCATATTTTTGAGCGACTCATATCTCGGACAGTTTAAAGCTACAACTTCTTTTTATGCATTTTGAAGATTCGTCAAACTTTTTGAGAAAATATTGATTTTTAGAAGAGTGTTGCCATCTGCATTGTTTTTGCGTTTTAAGTATAAAATTGTATTTTTCTGCAATGAGTACATTGTTATTTGGAAAATAACACCAGCATCGTGTTCTCCAGAGAATTTTGCATAAGACACTTGAACCCCAAGGTATAGGCCATTCTCGAGTTAGAGAGTTTTGAATGTAATATGATTCATATGGAGCTTATCAATCACATAAGATTTTGTTATACATACCCAACCTTTACCCTTTTTGTTAGAGGGTTTTTATAAATTACCAAGAATTCAGATATTGTTTTCTTAAAATAAATTGTAAAACATGTAACATTGAATAGAAAATAATGTGCAGCACGTAGTCACTTGGAAAAATAACTTTTCTGTATTTTGTAAAGCGTACTATTAAACTATTACTCACATAGGAACTATAGTATTTCACCTGCTATGGAAAGTTTTTTTTTAATTTTATAGATCATTAATTAATTCAAAGCTTTGTCTTATGCTGTTAAGCGTTACGAGAAATTATTTTACTATTCTATTCTTACAAAATAACTTTAGATTAAGTTCTGGAAAGACTCGTGTTTTAATCATAGAAACAAACATTTTCTTAAAAACAGCAAAAAAAAAGACCACGAAAGGCAATTAGACAGAGGAAACGATATGATTATCTAAACCTTGATTAATTTACCTTGCGAATGGTGCCTCTCGTGCATTTTGAAAATAGTATTTGACCATATGTTTCAGTCCATAGTCGAACCAGTCAAATTTAAATAAAACAATGGGACAGGATTTCCCGTAAAATGCAACATGTTGTGAGCAAATCAGTTAAGGTAAGTGCTCAAAAGTGGATGAAACTTTTCTGCGCACACACACTGAACAT
The DNA here is from genome assembly GCF_024139115.2 of Armigeres subalbatus. Taxonomy (NCBI): domain Eukaryota; kingdom Metazoa; phylum Arthropoda; class Insecta; order Diptera; family Culicidae; genus Armigeres; species Armigeres subalbatus. Next base: position 107,298,798 of record NC_085141.1, on the reverse strand, counting down.
CAACTCACCTCAAGCTGAATCGATTGGTATACAACACTATGGATCCCCGGGCCTTCTATAAAAAGTTTGTTTTCGAAGCGAACTTTTATTTATTTATTTATTTATTTATTTATTTAAAAATAAAGTAGTTCATAATGAAGTAGACTTTCACTATGTTATTTTGGGAAAAGGGTATGAAAAAAGTCATTAAGTAAATGATGCTTATTGCTTTCAGAAGAAGAGGAAAGTGATTTGTGACTATTTGTGACAAGTGGGAGGTAAGAGGGTTGAAAATGGCACGTTGGATGCAATTTTCAAACGAATTTTTATGTTATACACAAGGCAGAAGAAAGCTAATGTCATATAGTCGACCAGAGAACTCTCCACGAAAAGTTTTATCTTACTACCACGTGAATTAAACCCACATTCACAGCACCCAAATGTGATATGAGACAGCCATGAGCTCTCAGTCACTCACCAAGGAATCGAAAATTGTCAACTGTGTATGTATATCGTAAAATATAAAAATAGTAGACCAAAAACAAACATCATAAAATATGGTCTTCTGTGAGATAATGATTTTATTTTCTGTATTTTGAAAATAAATGGATAATAGTTGCTATCCATTTTTTTTGTATTTTTTTTAAACCATGTGACATATTGCGTTAAAGGTTGACCATAAGGATGCCGAAAAACTTTGCAGAAGAAGGATCACTCAGGAAAATCGACACATACTTTATGGGAAAAATCCATGATTTTGAAATATGCATATCATGCGTCGCACATACCTAATTGCATACAAATTCACTCATGGATACTATGACCCAGATGGATAGTATGTGTGAACACTTATGCACAATGCATTGGGTCCATGGAATATGTGTCGAAATAGGAATCTTTTCGAACCCCATTGCAAAATCCATGTGAACTCATAAGATATAATGTGAGTTTTTGTGAGTAATCCTTGCTGGAACGACGATCAAAATTGTTTATTCTGCCAGCACTGCCAAACTACGTGTATGTACCAATCATTCAACTGAGCGTTATTTCAAAAATTTTTTTTAGGACTGAGGTACAAATTAGTAGTATAGTGCTGGCAGAAACATTTCAACAATCAAACTTCCAAGCGTTGTAAAATTTCCAGCAATGCTTATTCTTCAACAAACTTTTCGGCATCTTTCAGACTATATGCTAACGTATTGGTCAGATAGATTGAAACGATAAAATAAAACCGCTAGGAACCAAGAATGCAAAAAAATCCATGCTAATCTTCATATAAATTTCAAGCGCGATCGGAAAGTGAAGCAACCAAAGAGCTGTGTGTGTATGTGTCAATGCGAATGTGTGTGTATGTTCGAAATTGGTAAAAATATTCAATGTTCACAGTGAAAAAGGACTTTTCATTTTAAAATCCTGTATCTCAAGATCGAACTATAGTACCTCAGGGTTTCAAGCGTTTCCAATGTAAAAATTGCCAAAGAACACGTTGGTGAGGTTATTTTTAAATAAAATTATACTCATTGGTAAATGCATTTTTCGGACAAAAACTTAAAAATTGTTCATTTGGCAACACTGCACATCAAAAAATATTTTAAATAAATTCCTTGAAAATCTTCTTTCGAATGGTTACCTTAGATTCATTATAGACCTCACAGTTCAGAGAACCAATACAAAATTATGGTTTTATACATTTGTCGAAAAGGGGATGGTCGTATTAATCGTGGGAGGTCCAATCACCACGAAATTTTGGATTTGAGGTATCTTATACATAAACAATTGGTCAAAATTTCATTTAATTCTAAGAAATCGATTGCACGTTTGCATTTTTTCTCGGTCACTTCATATGGAATGACCCATATCTATCTTCTTCTATATAATAAAAATGAAATGGTCTGTGTTCGTATCCGCATAACTCGAAAACGGCTAGATAGATTTTCTTCATTCTTTCAGCAGATATTTTCGTTATCGTTTCCGACGGAGTTTATATGATATTTCCTCATGCGAAAATCACGGGCAAGATGGAGTAAATCGTGAAAAACTAAAATTAAGAATCGTATGGAATTCGCATGAGAAGTTCACAACGCGCATTTTCGCCTACTATGCAGGACAACGTCTGCCGGGTCGACTAGTTTTACATATATATCTCGCGCTTAGTTTCATAGGGGCGTAACTGTATTGATCGATTTCTCACCGCGGATGTTTTCTTTTTATTATTGTACCATTGCGCTAGTTTGTCGATGATTTAATGGTATGGTGTGATAAAGGATGATTGTATCTTGCTCCAGAATCAATAATCACGGTTGTAGCTTTTGAAACAATTGAGTTATTAACAAAATATAAAATCGATTAAGAGAAATCGATCAATACAATTACGCCCCAATGAAACTAAGTGCGAGATATTGTTTCGAATGAGTGTGAGGTGATCCAAAGGTGGTGGCGAAGAACACTTGGATGGCGATGTGGCAGACGAAGATGGCGGTATGGCGATGGACCTGAGAGAACGCGCGCAGGACATAATTTTACTGGCTCCGGATCTCCAGGAAATCCAGGAGAAGATTTGCCGGCTGAAGAACAGCCCCTGGGGTTGACCAACTACCAGGAGAGCTATTTAAACACGGTGGTGAGGCACTGGCTAGAGCGCTGCACTGGGTGATTACCAAGATTTGGGAGGAGGAAGTTTTGCCGCAGGAGAGGATGGAAGGTGTGTGTGCCCATCTACAAAAGGGCGATAAGCTGGATTGTAGCAACTACCGCGCAATCACATTGCTGAACGCCGCCTACAATTACTCTCCCAAATGTTATGCGTCGACTAGCACCAATTGCAAGGGAGTTCGTGGGGCAGTACCAGGTGGGTTTTGGCGAACCTCCACCACAGACCAAGTGTTCGCCATTCGCCAAGCTGCAGAAATGCTGCGAATACAACGTGCCCACACATTATCTATTCATCAAAGCCGCATATGATACAATCGATCGGGACCAGCTATGGCAGCTAATGCACGAACACAGATTTCCGGATGGAGCGACGATGGATCGGGTGATGTGCGTAGTTCGAGTTTCAGGGGCATTCTCAGTCCCTTCAGAACCCGCAGAGGTTACGGAAGGTGATGGTATTTCGTGTCTGCTATTCAACATTGCTTTGGAAGGGGTAATACGAAGAGTAGGGATTAACAGGGCCCTCCTGAGCCGTGTGGTAAGACGCGCGGCTACAAAGGAAGACCATGCTGAGGGTGGCTGGGTTCGATTCCCGGTGCTGGTCTAGGCAATTTTCAGTTCGGAAATTGTCTCGACTTCCCTGAGCATAAAAGTATTTCGTGTTAGCCTCATGATATACAGATGCAAAATGGTAACCTGGCTTAGAAACCTCGATTAATAACTTTGGAAGTGCTTAATGAACACTAAGCTGTGAGGCGGCGCTGTCTCAATATGGGGATGTAATGCCAATAAGAAGAAGAAGAAGAAGGGATTAACACGAGTGGTACAATTTTCAATAAGTCCGTCCAGCTATTTGACTTCGCCGATGACATAGATATTATGGCACGTAACTTTGAGAAGATGGAGGAGCCTACATCAGACTGAAGAGGAAGTTAAGCGGATCGGACTAGTCATCAACGCGTCGAAGACGAAGTACATGATAGGAAGAGGTTAAGAGAAGACAATGTAGACCACCCACCGCGAGTTTGCATCAGTAGTGACGACATCGAGGTGTAAGAATTTTATGTGAGGGAAAAGTGGTAAAACCAGACACCTAAAACTACAGTTCCCAATCAAAAAGCAATTTTCTAGTCTAGAAATTTCACTAAGCATAGTTTGGCTCTTCATGCATCATTCCATGAACTCTCAGGACAATATTTCTTGATAGAATTTGATTTATGATGAGCTGTGTCCATCTTCCAGCCCAAACAGCTGGGGTGCGGGTGAATCGACACCACATGAGGGTAAAACCACATCAATTCGTTGTGGAATCGAACATCAGAACAATTCTAAATTATGTTACAACATAATTGAAATGTTTAACAACATTCATTTTGATATTTGGGATGAAATTTATATTTGAGTCACTCATAAACGATGGTTGAACAGAATTTAATATTTTTAAAATCATCACCACATATCATATTTCATTTAGTTTCCTTAGTAGGTCGGGTGAAAAATATATAGAGTATAAGAATGTTAGTAACAAATTTATTAAATGTAATATTGTAAATATTGACCGACATTTAAATTTCACTTATTTTGAAAAGTTGTTTATAACGGCGATTTAAAATAAATGCGTATGGTGCAATTATAACAAGAAATAAAAATGAATAGTTCCGTAGGTGACAAGCTACATGTTTACAGGGATGGAAATGAATCACGAAAGAACAACACTAGAGAACGGATTGAATCTATCTAAAAGCAAAATAATCCTAAAAATACGGTTCTTCTTTGAGCGCTATTGTTATCCGACCTGCAGGTTTTCTTGATGACTAATATTACACCTAGACCTATTGTCACGCCCAATGATGATATGGTATGTAATCAGTCTATGATTAAGTCATATTCGCAGCGCCTCGTTTTCAATACTTGAATTATATTTTGCGAATGATGAGTCTAATAAAGAAATTTTGTGATTCGATGGCAGGTGTCGAATTTACCCCAACTATAACATAAATAAGGATACATGTGGATGTTCAAAATTAGAAAAGTTAACTATTTTCCACAACACACTCAAAATGATGTTCAATTATGGATCAGAGATGGATTAAATACTGAAAATTAACTAATTATTGTTGTAAAGCTTATACACTGATGCAAAATTTTACATAACTCATCTCTCAATGATGATTAATGCTAATTGTCTGTTTATTATGACTCTTACACAATTCCCCTACTTGGGCTCACTGGTAACTGCCGAAAATGATACCAGCAGAGAAATTCGGAGACTCATAGTGGCTGGAAATCGTACGTACTTTGGACTCCGCAAGACGCTCCGATCGAATAGAGTTCCATTACCAAACTGACAATCTAAAAACGCTCATGAACCGGTAGTCCTCTACGGACATGAGACCTGGACAATGCTCGTGGAGGACCAACAGCGCTGGATTTTCGAAGGAAGTGCTGTACCATCTATTGGGTTGCAGATGGTGGACGGTACGTGGAGGAAGGCCATGAACTACGAGTAGCATGAGCTGCTGGAGAACAATCCATCGTTCACCGCGAAAATAGGACGACTGCGGTGGGTCGGGCACGTAGCCAGAATATCGGACAACAACCGGTGAAAATGGTTCTCGACAACGATCCGACGGGCACAAGAAGGTGAGGTGCGCAGCGGCAATGAGATCCATCAGGTGGAAGATGACTTGCGGACCCTCCGTGAACTGTGTGGTTGGCGACGTGTAGCCATGGACGAGCCGAATGGAGAATACTCTTATATACCGCACAGGCCACTTCGGCATTAGTCTGAATAAATAATAATTTTGTGCAATGAGCAGGGAACCGGGTCTATAGGCCCAAGTAGTGATTTACCCTCTACACTGAAAAAAAAGTGCAGTCATTGAAAATAAAACTTAAAATTTGTCAATTCGAAAATTGTCAAATACATATGTTGAAGAATATGGAGGTACATAAGAAAAGTTTTCAATTTAAAAGATATGCAATATTTTTTCTCAAGTTCTGCCGTTTCTAAGACAAAGCAGTAACAAGATAAAATGTACCGCCTTTTTTATTTTCAGTCGTTTCTGAATGTTTTTCAAATCTATTTAACCTAGCATCAAATTTAACGGAAAGCGTCGATATTCAATGACAAAAGCTTTTTAATTGCTTGTATTTAAAAGAAATAATAATAAAAAAGCTAGTCATGAAGTTATCCTATTTTGTATAAACAGCTACATTAAATGAGCTGTATGACCCTAAATCCTATAATTCAATATTTTAATGATTATAGTTATTTTTATTTTCATTATACCATTGAAAAATATTAATTAAATTAACATTACTACATCATTTCCTTCCTCATAATCATTGAGCTATATTATTTCATAAGGGAATTTGAGCAAAAAGGAAAAAAAGTATCTCCCATCACCTCCTATCTATGATCACATCAAGATTAATAACATATGACTATTCTTGTCTAGTTGTGTTATCAGGTATGGTTTAAAATGTTTGCATCGGTGCTATTCAAAAGTTTTTGAAAATCGTTTTTTACTCAATAAATAACCAAATAAAACATTTGTGCGATTTATTTCATTAATTTTTGTTCGCAAAAATTTGTCAATATCTTTCAACACTTTGAGACAATAATATCAACACTTATTTGAAAATATTACTACTTTTTACAGAATACATAATTGCACATAAAATGCACTTTGATGCTTATTTGACCCCAAAATCCTTAAATTTCCAACTTTTCAACAAAATATATTTAATGCCTTCTGTGGATCCACAGTGAAGAGATAAACACAATTTTAGAACAATGTCTTAAAGATAAAATGACAAACAGTTTGGAAACTCGCGATATATAGGGCATTAGGGCAAACGAGCTCAATAACTACATACAGAAGCGTTCCAGGTCCATGAAACGCACTCACTGAATTCTTTGCAAAATCCCTTTTGAATAAGCTCCTGATCTATTCTGTAAGTTGTTCGTGTAGAAAGTTATCAATTGTTTCCACCTTTGAAATCGGATTTCCCCATTGTGCAGTGGTTGATCATTTTTAAATTTCATACAAGGTTGTGCGAATTAAAAACTTCAAAATCAAATTAGTTTCTGAAATTCAACCAAAGAGTCAACTTTTTTGGAAAAAATTCCATGTCTTTTAATTTCCAATATGTGTTCTAGCGGAAGACTAATATTAACCATTGCACAGTGGGTTGAGATGGACAAAAACTGAAAATGGAAAAATGCAAAAAGGCTGGGTATCCCCGAAACGAATACAATTTGATTTCAGACAATGATTTATGATATTCCAACCAAAAATAAATATTTTAGCAACGCTCTCCTGTTGTAGTTAGCAAGTAGGGGAGACTGGGGAGACTTGATCCCCTTTCCTGATTTCCGATGTATCACAGCCAAAAATAAATAAACTTTTAAAATATTCGGGGGATATTGATGCCTCTCCGAGAACTTGCTTCGGTAAAAATAGAAAGGTGCTCTCAGATTTTTTAAATATTTTTCCTTCAAAATACGAAGAATTTTCGAATTGCTGTGCGTATACATGAACGATTTTTGCCATTGAACTCGACAGCGCATGCAATTTCGAAATTTGGGGAGACTTTATCCCCTTTCTATGATATCTACGTGATAAATAATTATTCCTGCCGACCCTTCATCAAATTTGTCAAATCTACGAAAAACTAGAAGCCTGAGAACAGATTTATATTTTTTGATTTTTTCGAGCGATGTGTCCCCATATTGAGGCAACAACTTGAAATCTAAATATCCTAAAATTGTGATGGAATGTTGACATTTTCACCAGTGCAGATCATTAAGCATATTTATGGCTTTGTGCTGTGAAAAAAAACGAAAGCATTGTTATGAGAAGATGTTAAAATTTTGCGTGCCCACTAAAAAATCTTTAGGAGGGTCAAAACATGCAAACCGCTCTGCAGAATAAATAAGGTTGTCAATCCAAACAATAACTCACCGCATAACGATCATTTGTAAAAATAAAAAAAATAAGCTATAACAAAACTACTTTAGATCTCGATAAAATAGGGGGTGATCAAGTCTCCCCACCTTCCCTTATAGTATATATTATTTCATGTTGATTTGGAATCGGTTAAACAAACTACTCAATTTAGCGATGATGAAATGATTGATCTTAACCCGGAATCCAATAAAAACTACATCAGCAACAACAACGAATAAAACGAATTACAGTACCTCTGAAAATGTTCCGAAAAATCCTGTTGAATACAAAAGACACTTTCATATCATTGTCAAAACCTTATACTATGAGAATGGCCAACCACTGTTCTGTGACTAACATTTGTCAATACATATCGATCGACGGTTCAATCGAATTCAATTTTAGGGAAAAATATTTTAAGTTCTTTTTAGTGGAATGTATTCAATCGTCTAAGATGGTTAGTGACTCATTTAATTCCCAATTATTTCGTTATCTTTGCAGATACGTATTCCGACCAGAACTGTGTGGTCGAATACATATCTGCAAAGATATCGAAATAATCGGTGGAATTAAATGGAGTTACTTAACTCGTCTTAAACAATTCAATTTTAGGTTAAATAGACTCGAGAAACATTCAGAAACTACGAAAGTATAAAAAATCGATTTATTTGATCTTATAACCGCTGTGCTGCGGCTAATATGGCATCCATAATACATATGTGCTCGACTTGCAGTTAGCGGCAGTGTATCTCAGAATCAAAAGCACGGCAGCAAAATAAAATTTCAATGAATAATTGTAAATTTTCTATAAAAAAAATAGCAAATTGCCAATAAAAACATCAGGGTATGAGAAATGAATAATTATAAAATTTCCACGAATAATGTAAAATTTACATACAAAATTGAGAATTTTCCACAAAACATAAATTAATTAGCACTTTCAAAAGCGAAAATTTAAATTATAAAAGAAGAACTTTCCATAAAGAAATACAAATGTTTCACTAAAAAAATCAATTTTTTGTTATAAATAAATCAATATTAGCTATAAACAATTACAAAATTTTCCGCAAAATAAATATTTATTATCCATAAAAATTTAAAATTTTCCATGCTTCAGCATATCAAAATATAAAAAAATGAAAAACTTCTTTTATGAGAAAATCGAAGTTCAGTTTATTCTTCACATTGATTACCTAAAATATTGCGGAAGACACCATAAAACCTCCTTAGCCTGCAGTAAGACGCGCAGCTACAAAGCAAGACCATGCTGAGGGTGGCTGGTTCGATTCGTGCCGGTCTAGCAATTTTCGGATTGAAATTTCTCTGACTTCCCTAGGCATAAAAGTATCATCGTTTAGCCTCATGATATACGAATGAAAAAATGGTAACTTGGCTTAGAAACCTCGAGTTAATAACTGTGGAAGTGCTTAATGAACATAAGCTGCGAGGCGGCTCTGTCCCAGTGGGGGGATGTAATGCCAATAAGAGAAGAAGAACCATCAAAAAAATCGACCAAACGGTTTTTAGTTTAATTTTTTGTATATGTTCAGTATTTTCTGCTAAGGCCCTTGTAAAATTATAACACAAACCAATAATGCAAATTATGTTTGTGATCATAAAGAATGTACATTCAAAATTTCAGAAAAATGATGGCTCAATAATAAATTGAATAATCTACAAATACACAGTAACGGTCATGTGCGGTATGAACCTAGTTCGAAAACATTTCTAAATTTTTCACCAATTCATGAGGATCGTGAGTCGTTTAGGCACCCGCAAGGAACAGCAGAGATGGAACGAGATAGAGGTAAACAGTAAGCAGGAATATCCTTGTATGCGATCTTCGCACGCATCACCGCACTGTGAGTCGATTTCGGGCAGAGATTTCAATGCGTCAGAGTGAGACGAACGACATCACTGGAAAGGAAGCCATCATCACTACCAGAGGATTATTCAGCAATACCTAAAAAATATAAGCTTATGGCATAAGCCAGCATGGCGGCATTGCTTGTTGTTCGAAGAGTTTAGAAGAATGGATGCGTAGTTTTTTTCTTTCGATCCTTCTGAAATCCGTCGGCACAGATTCGGCGGAGTTTTGTCAAATTATCGGTCATTAAGGAAAATAATCTTCTTTTCTGGGAGCATGGGAAGATTTCTAATGTAGATAGATGTTTGTTTCGTTTAAATAATATATTTATTAGGCAACTACCTGTTTTGCTCTAGCACAACAATTATACTTATTTAACTAATTAGCTATGATTTTTAATAAATTCACTTCGAAAGCAATTTTGATTATATTCTGATAAAATGAGATATTTACACATCAATCACAGTCAATTTAATGATCCAGCGTTCAGGATCGAATTTAAGATCTACAGAACACGACGTCGAACTATTTTGTCTGTATGAGGTCCAGGAGGATTTTCGCAAATGGAGCCGTCCGATGCTTCTCAAGAAAAGTTCTTCTATGTGTAGGTGAAATGTTTCGTAGAATGGTAATAACTGCAACAGAAGTCGATACCCGTAGCTGGACTGGCTACACGTTTCTCACGTGAGCGGGAGCGCTTCTTTAGCACGATCCTCTAGAGCTCACTACGGCGACACTTTCCTGGATTGATTTGGACGTCGATGAAATGAGATCCGATCCGTCACTGCTGCAGCTGGAAATGCCTTTCGGTCGAATTCGTTTGTAAAGCTTAGCCAATGGCCCGGGTAGACGAACTCGTTGGTATCTACTCGAGGGCGACGATTTGGTGAAATTTCTTGGAAGATTTCACTTCGGATAATGCACTCTGGTATGGGCTCGCCTCTGTTGTTCATATATTCACGACAGCAGAAGGTGATTGAATTAATCGGCGGCAGGTATTGGGCAATAGCAAGAATGAAAAAATTCCTGGATTCCTCGAAAAGAACTAGTTGATCATCGAGGGCACTTCTATGAAAGGAACCAGATTTTGAGAAGTTGATATTCCAAAGATCAAGTTGGCAGCCGATTCTCGTGATGGCGTCGGTAGCGATCAGGATGGGGAGATTGCATCGTTGGAAACATCGTTGGCTGAATCAAGAGTTGTGGACTCAAGAAAGCGTTTCGTTGCATGGTAAGATCAAGACCATGGTTGTCTGGCCCATTGGAATGGCGGTGGAATCATCAGCTCATGCCGTAGAGGGTATCCTTTGTAATGAAGAGGGCCATCTGTTTACGTAAGGTGGAGCTTCGAGGTCCACGCTCGTGTTGAACTGCATCCTTGTTCATGCCAACCTCAAACTTCTTCAATCGCATGCTCGGCACTGGTTGCGATGGTTTTGTCACCATGCAGGGTGTCTCGGACTTCGACTTGCACAGTACTGTCGGCTGCGGCGTGATCTCTTGAAGAAAGCCGCACATCCATCGCAAGCGTATATTCCGTAGTGCTTTAGAGCTATGGTCGCGGCATCTTTCACGGAACGTCGTAAAATCGACCTGGAAGATACAATAAAGATAGGGAAAATCGTTAGAAGAGTCGTTACTCAATCAAAGGCATCGAAAAGTACATCCGGAATCAAGTTGCAATCCGCCTCCGTTTGCAAATGTACCGCGTATGCTCTTACTGTATGGGAACTAGGGAACCAGACAAAAAGACCGGAAATGTTTTTATATGTATACCAGGAAGCACGATGACTGCTCTTTCTGTTGATTTTCTACTCGTTTCCTTTTTGTGTGCGATCCACTCAAAAGACTGTGGTGATGAAAAAATGATTGTCGATTCGTTGAAGAATCTCTGTAGTGACTTGAAGTGTTTTGTTTCATCGTTTTAAATATCTTTGCTATTCGTTTGAAAAGGATATTAAATTCAAGTCCAATTCCAAGATATTTGTACAAAAACAATTGAGCAACATCTTGAAGACAAATAGTATTTTTAGAAAAGCTTTCATTAATAACTGAGAATGCTAATAGAATACTAAATTGACAAGTGCTAGTTGAAGTTGAAGAATAATCTTAGAATGGAACATATACACAAGTGGTTTAACTCTCTCTGAATGGAAGATTCAGCTAAGTATACAAGTATTCGCAAATATCGAAATCATTTGTTTGTTTGTTTGTTCGTTCCATATCAAATTTATGTTATAATAATTGCTCAGAGAAATTAAATGTAGATTTCCTTTAATCAGTTTTCGCTATAATACTTACAGCGCCGGAATCCGTAAATGGTTGTATCGAGATCATAAGTTCCAGTAGCTCACTGGAGACTCATGCTTGCCAATTATCCTTTTGTGATTCACGAGTAATAGTTCAGCAACTTTCGCTTTATCACTTTTCGCGCAATAACCACTTGCTTCCACATTCATTTAAATATATCAGCTTTCCTTATCAATGTTCTCGAACCTTCCTAAAACAACAACTGCAATCCTTTTCGCACTTTTTTCCACGACGGGATGATGCTTCTTCATTGAGAAGCTTGCTTGGTTTGATCCAGTTTCGGCACATTCAGGCAGTTATAAGTAGATCACTCTTTTGACGCCCAAGCATTTACTAACTGCTTCCCTCTGATTGGATGCAGCCTCAGGGACCCTCTAGCGAGTGACGTTTAGACCAACTGAAACTCACCAGGCAGGATAATGAGGGCGGTCCTTGCTTACTGGCAACGTTCCTCCAGTTTGTTTTATCGTTTCTGCCGCGGTTCATTCGTAACACTCCACAGTTACAAAGCGAAATTCATTCGAATATAGATCCTGTCGACCGATTCCTTACGATCATTCCGATCGAGGGTCGCGTCGGTACGCCGCGCAATACCTTTCTGCCCTCAATTAAAATTGTCAGGTTGTATCTATTACAGCTGTTCGTCCAGCCCGGAGGTGATTAGTCGAGGCAACGGCAATTTGCTGGACTAGCTGGTGAGAATCTGATTTTCGACTCGAAAGGAAATAATAAAAATAAATATAGTGCCGCATAGATTGCGAGGATGAATCCACCCTTCTTCAAAAGAACGTTGCGTCGTCGTCGTCAGTGACCAGAGCGCAAGCCAGGCACGGCGGTGTGGCGTCGAGATTTATCCAATCACACGGTTTGGTGAGTGGAAGAACCGCGAGAACACGTGTCGGTGACGCGTTTGCGTTGCTCGCAGTCCTTGCACGGAACTAATCTTTGTTCGGCCTGGTTCCCTCAATGACTGCCTTTTATGCAAATAAAACGTACAGAGACACACTCGGCTGCAGTGTCAGCGGTGATGACAGTCGTTACGTCATCTTGGCTCTCCCAACGTTGAGTGGATTCTTATTTGTCGCAAATTGACTAATGGGTCACGGTTCGATAAACATCGAGGGATTATAGATTGAGTCTTCTAGGTTAGAGCAATTATTGATGGCTTCATTCATTCAATTATGCATAAATCGAAACTAGTATATTCCGTCATTTTAGCAAAAAATGATCCTTTTTGTTAAAAGGATACAAATTTGATCAAAATGTATCGTTTAATTTATTATTATATACCTCCGAACGAAAACGTTTTTGGTTCGATTTCAATCGGAATTAAAATGATCGAATACACAACATATAGAATAATTTTAAACACACCTAAATAAGCAGATCAGTCGAGGACTTTCTAAGATATACAACAACTAAGTTTTCTCTTCATTGCAGCATATTGTTACATCACTGAATTAAAGAAAGCCCTGATACTAACTGAAATTCACAACCTTTCGCACTTTATTAAGCTTAAACTTTATGTTTCCCAGAGAGTCCGAAAAGCAAGCAATATGTAGCAGGGCGAGCAGCCAATCGGCTATCGTGCTATCTCAAACCATGTTTTCAAAGATGGGGACATCATAACTGAAAAACAGTTCGTCGATTTGATCTTTGAATTTTCGCTACACCATTTTTCTATCATCGTACGTAGTTATCTTGAAAAATGGTTCTATGATTCTAAACTTTTATATCCATTTTCAGCAAATTTTTTACTAAATTATTTAAATAAAAAAAAGTATGGGTGACAAAGAAATTTATGGAAGAAAAGAATATTATAAATAAAATAAATGGAAAAAGAAATATTATTATAATATCGTTGCTCTCTGATGTGTCACTTAATCACAGGTAGCCATCGGAGGTTCCATTGAGTGTCCAATGCGCCCATTTTTGTGGAAGACCTGCGAATAAACATTTTGTATGTATTTCATTTTTGTCACACAGCTTTTAAAAACATCTGAATATGTATTGCCTTTTTAAGACCACCAGAGTGTACTAACCTCTTAAGAGAAACTCTGTTCTACTATGACAGTTAAGACCAAATAGTATATTATAAAGAGATTTCGCGCTGTGAATTGAATAAATCAAGAATACATTTAATATTATAGAGTTCAGTTGGACATGAGTTGGGGTTGTCTCTATACGATCAAAGCTCGATATGATTTTTTTAAAGACGGCCTATATGCTGATTTGAAAATGCTTCAAACGTATTTTAAGTTATGTTGTTTTTTTATTCGATATTTTTTCTTTTAAAAACCTTTTCACTGAACTATAAGATATTAATTATTAATAAGTGGAAAAGTTAATGTGTTCTTTATTCAGCGCGCTGAGCGATTGTGGAATCATCAGATTTTAATAAGCATAATAATCAATTATTGAGGGAGAAAAAAAAGTTCTGTCTTAAGATGAGTTTAGTGCTATTCCATTTAGTTCCACCACATTGTGAGCTTATCAGAAAGTATTCCGAGTTGAACTGAAAGACTGTCTTTGTATCTCGTACTTGGCGACTATCGAATGCAGGTCAAGCACGAGACCACTGAAGAATATTCCATTATTGAGGTCAAAATATGCATCTGTAAAGATTACAACGTAGGTGGATCTGCAGTCGCCTCTCCACATCTCGATATTGAAGGGACCATCGAGATAGGGAGAGTTCGAGCTACACGCTTAAAATGAATTACATATTTTTGTGTTTCGTTCACACAAAACGGGCCTCTCCTGGAACAACTCATATTATAAGTAACCTACCATGCTTACTGATTTTTGTGAACTGATGGCCGACGATTTTCGGTGAGTTCATTTCACACAGCGAGGAGCAGTCGAAATCGGACCCTAACTTCTGTATGATTTCAAATTGTTGACTAAAGGTAACCAACTTTTCCATACTTATTCGGAGGCTTCTCCAATCGTTTTGATCAACAAAACACATTAGCGATGATTGTATTCGCACATTTGTTTTTCGCCATCGAAGCAAAAGGAAAAACATCGAAAAGTATGAATCCTTGCGGTACATTCTGCACACGTTCGCAATTATAGCGACCCGAAGAGACTTTGACAGTTCGAGGCAAACTCACTTACACATAGCATGCGTATGTGAGACGTACACAGCGGCTGCTCGTGTTTCACACAAATTTTCAATCTTTATGAGAGTCGGTCAAGGTGTCGCCGTGATGTGTGAAAATTATTCATGCGATGTGTACTTGACTTTAAGCGTGTAAGGAAGGAAAATTGAACTGGGTACTAGATTCAAAAATGCTCGTTGCTATGAAAAACTATAACAAAACAAAGATCGTCTAGTAGTCTAAACATTTGAACATATCGACATAAGAAGTGAATCCTGAACAAAATATGACCAGAATCCATTGAGATAGAGATATCGAGATAGGGT
Organism: Armigeres subalbatus; assembly: GCF_024139115.2. NCBI lineage: Eukaryota > Metazoa > Arthropoda > Insecta > Diptera > Culicidae > Armigeres > Armigeres subalbatus. Next base: position 107,283,605 of record NC_085141.1, on the reverse strand, counting down.
GGTTATCGAGATATAAGCCCAAATGTATGTAGATTGAAGGACTGAGAAACCATCAACATAGGAAGATGTCGAGATATAGAACATCGAGATGTAGAGAGATGTAACTCGTCTTACGACAGGTGAAGACATTTTACTAAATGACGCAAGGTCACTCCTGACAGAATCCAAGTTTCAAAGTGCTCGCGTTTTCAGGGGCACACTACTCGATACAGGCGGCAGACAACTGTTATTTTTGTTGATTTAGCTTTGATACGTTGAGCGTTGCTTCCATATCGAGTGGTGTACGAAAACGCGAGCTGTCGAATTCCTTAACTCTTTATGAGATTGCCAATAAAAGAATCAGTTTGGAAGCAATTGATATCCCAAGAGAATTCTCTAAAACACATTTTAGCAATAAATATAAAATCTACAATCTGCCTAATCATACCATGACTTAGCTAAAAGACACATTAAATGGACAAAACACTTATTCTATATACATTGCGATTATAGCAGCTGTCTAATTTATATGTATTTGTACAGCAAATAAATTTTTAGAGAGAACATGTGAGAAACGCTGATATTTGTACGTCAAAGTGGGTGAATCCTATGCTTAGTTCCTCCAAATAAAAAGGTAAAATGATCAACCGAAGAACGAAATATGAGGTGTTACTATTAGTTTGGCTCTGATTGCTACAGCCGAAAACAATGGGTGTGAAATATGCTGCCATTTTATTATTTGCTTTTTTAAATTGTGCAATCAAGGAGGTTGGTGAATAATCTATTGACTCCTTTTTAACCTATAACTAGATCCTAGGCCAGAAGCATAATCAATACAATGTGCATTAATTTGCTTTGTTCTTTTTCAGTTATGAACAAACATGTCGTCTACCTCTGCATGCTAAAAAAAATGAGACGTTGAGAGTCAACCGAGTGTTATTTGATTACCTGCCTAATTAGCCGCCTAACGGTTCACACTGTCTAACAAAAAAGAAATAGAGAGCGTTTTATTTAGGCCAAAACATGCTTTGATTCTGCCCCTGAGGAATCCACACTTTAATGTGGTACGATCAAATCATAATGTTGCTACGTAATGATGTTGAGAAATTGATTATGATGGGATGCAGTGCAATAATGAATGATGTCGTTGGCTGAAGTTTCTTACCTCGAAATTTACCTATTGGTGGATCGTCAGACATTGCTCCTTTTCGCTGTTTGTCCTCTCATCCGTTCCTTCTTTAAGACACTGCACACTGTTCATGACAATTAGTATTTAGCCGACTCAATAGTTTTTATGTGAGATCACTGCAAAATTTATTTGTATATTGTTGTTTAATCTATGAACATTGTAGACAATATAACGAGTTGAGTCAAGACACGCGTATCTATCAGGTATTTCTGGCGGAATCTAATGTAATTCCTTTCAGAACCCAATATTATAGTGACTTTCCCAAAATATTCAATGTAGTGGAAAAAACGTCATGGATTTCATTAGTTGAAAAAGAATAATGTTGGGAATGATGTCAAAATTTGATTTTCAATAAAATTATTTTACTTTTAGAAATTAGCTTTTTCAGATATTCACTTTCAATGATTGTTTAGAAAATCATGTACAACTAATTCACCTTGATATGTTTAACACATCAACAAACAAATAACTACAACATCATGTATGTAAACTGATGAAAATCTATAAATGCTACAAGGAATCTATAACATCTCAAAATCTACAACATCTAAAACTAATACATCAAAATGCAAAAGTCAAAAACAGAAATTACAAAATCTGAAATCTAAAAAAATCATGAAATCTAAAAATGCAAAATACTAAATATGTGAAAATCTAAAAATCCAAAGATCAAAAATTTGAAACCTAAAAAATCTAAAATCTACAAATCTGCAAAATATAAAAATCTAAAAATTATAATATACAAGCTAAAATCTAAAAAAATCTAAAATCTCAAATCACAAGGATCTAAAAATTAAAAACTGAAAGCAAAAATCTAAAATAAAAAATCTGAAAACACTAAAAAATCAAAAACTAATCTAAAATCTAAAAATCTAATGATAAAAATTTTAAAATCCAATTAACTATAAATCTAAATTTAAAAATCCAAAAAGATCAAATATTTGAATCAAAAAATCTAAAATCTAAAATCTAAAAATCTTAAGGTCTAAAGCATCTGAGAAACTACAAATCTAAAATTTAGAATGTAAGAAATCTAAAAATCTAAGAATCTAGAATCTAAAAATCTTAAAAATCTACAAAATCTAAAATCTAAGATCTGAGACTAAAATATTGAAAGATCAACAAAGTCACAAAGATCTAAAAGATTTGAAAAATCTAAAAATCTGCCAAAATTCACAAATATAAAAAACTAAAAACCTTAGAATAATATAAAATCTAAAAATGTAAAAAATCTAAAAATCTAAAAATAAAATCTAAAATCTAAAATCTAAAATCTAAAAAACAAAATCAAAATTTAAAATTAAAAATCTAAAAATATAAAAATCTAAAAATCTCAAGAAATGCTAAAAATCCAAAAATCTAAAAAATCTAAAAGTCTAATATCTAAAATCTAGAAATCAAAATCCAAAAATCAAAAAATCTCAAATTTGACAATCTAAAAATCTGAAAATCTAAAATGTTAAAAATTAATAAAATCTAAAAATCTAAGAATCTAAAAATCTAAAATCTACAAAATCTAAAAATCAAAAAGTCACAAAAATCTAAAAAATGCTAAAAATCAAAATCTAAAAATCTAAAAATCTAAAAATCTAAAAAATCTAAAAACCAAATCTAAAATTCAAAATAAAATAAAAAATCTAAAAATCTAAAAACCTTAAAGTATAAACACTAAAAATCTAGCAAAATCTTAAAGTCTAAAAATCAAAACCTAAAAAATCTAAAAGAAAAAAAATCCAAAGCACCAAAAATCTAAAAACCTGAAATATAAAAATCAAAAATCTAAAACTAAAAATCTTAAAATCCAAGAATTTGAAAAATATAAATCTAAAATTTAAAATCAAAAATGCTAAATAAATCTAAGTCTCAAAAATCTGGAGATCTAAAAATCTTAAAGTCTAAACGATCAGAGAACCTAAAAATCTCCAAAAGGTTTTAGAGAATGTGAAAAATCTAAAAATCTACAAGAATCAAGAATCTAAAAATCTTAAAATCTAAAAATCAAAAATCTAGTTAAGAACCTAAAATGTAGAAAATCTAAAATCAAGATCTAAAAGATTTGAAAAATCTGAAAAATCTGCAAAATCTGCCAAATATAAAAACTAAAACACTTAAAAATATAAAAAATCAAAATGTAAAAATCTAAAATCTAAAATCTAAAATAATCTAAAAGGTAATACAAAAATCTCAAAAATCTAAAAAAAAATCTAAAATTCTAAAAATCAAAATCTAAAAATCTAAAAATCTAAAATTCTAAAAAATCTAAAAAAAAAATCTAAAATCAGAAAAATCTAAAAAATCCAAGTAAAATAAAATCTAAAATCTAAAAATCTAAAAATCTGAAAAATTCTAATCGAAAAATCAAAAAATCTAAAAAAATCCCAAAATCTAAAAATCTAAAAATCTAAAAGAATCGTAAAATGCAAAAATCTAAAATCTAAAATCTATAAAAATCTGAAAAATCTAAAATAAATCTAAAAAACCAAAATCTAAAATATAAAAAATACTAAAATCTAAAAATCTAAAAATCCAAAATCTAAAATCTAAAAATTAAAATCTAAAAATCTAAAATCTTGAAATCAAGTCCAAAATAGTCTAAAGAATCTCGAAAGTCGGATCTCAAGGAAAGTCTAAAATAGTCAAGTATAAAGGTCTAAGTCTACAAGATAAGTCAAAGAGTAAAGTCGAGTCAAAGATCAACAAATGCATCAGAATAAGATCTAAAAGTCTAAAATCTAGGTCAAATCATAAAGATCTAAACTAGATTAGGAGTCATGCAGAAGTCTATCTGAAATAAGGTCTAGACCTAGTCTGAGGTCTAGGTCTGGACTGAGAGTCTGAATAGTCTAAATCTGGAGTCTGAGGTAAAGTCTAGGTCTAGATTTAGAGTCTGGGACTGAGAGGGGATCTAGTCTATTTCTGGGTTGGGCAGACAAGGTCAGGTTAAATCTGAGTCTGGCTAATCGGTGCAAGAAAAGTTGGGAGGTCGGTCTGGAAGGTGAGGAGATCTAGTCAAGAACTAAGTCTGGAGTTGAATCAATCTGCCAGGAGTCTAGTCCAGCAAATCTAAGAACAAGTCTAGATAGATTGAGTCTATTCTGAGAGGAGTCTAAAAAGTCAAAAGTAAATCTGAATTGAAATCTAAGTCTGAATCAGATAGGGTCTAAAGTTAGGGCAAATGCTAGAGGTAAAGTCTAAAGGAGTTAAGTCTGAAAAGATCTACTAAAATAAATCTGAAGCAAAGTCAGCTAATCTAGGTCAAAATGAGTCGGATCTCAAGGTAATCAAGATCTGAAAGAGCAGTGATCTCTAAGATCTATCAGTCTGAGAGAGTCGAAGTCTAATCAGATCTGAAATTAGTCGATTAGCGAGAAAGAGATCTGAGCGAGTCAAGATCTGAACGAAGTCTAAGATCAAGTGCAAGTCAGGTTGGACAAGGATCAATAGATAAGAGTTGATAAACAATCTGGTCTGAAGTAATGAGTCTAAAGATCTGGCCGAGGGTCTTATAAGAGGAATCGGGTTGCTGAAAGATCAAATCGAGATAAGATCTAAAAAGATCTAAACTGAAATCTGCAAGTCAAAAATCTAATCTGGCTGATCGAAATCGAGTAAAACTAAGCAAATCTAAAATAAATACAAAACCAAATTAAAATCTAAAATCTAAAATCAAATCCAAAATCTAAAATCAACAACAATGAATCTCTGAAAATAAAATTAAATAACTGAATCAAATAACAATCTAAAATCTAAAATAATCTAAAATCATCTAAAATGAAATCTAAAATCTAATCTAAAAACTAAAAATCTAACTAAATTTGATAGATAGACCAAATAAACGATTTCACGATTAGACAAAAACACACAATTAAGTCCAATTTCAAACCTACTGTCACCTAAAAAATTCCTCAGTAAACACTCACATGCAGATCAACATTTAAACATAATAAATTTTTTTAGTCCTAAAATCGTAAAAATCTAAACTAGAAAACAGAATCTAAACAAAAATTAACTGAAATCTAAAGCCTAACAGCTGTTACATATGACAAATCCAACTGAATTTAAACAGTCCTAACACAAGACAATGCCAGGTAAGACACGGCCTCATCTCAGATTGAATTACACAGACGCAAGCCCATTGCCACAACCCTAAAATGCGAATACTGAACAGATCTTTTAATGAACCTACCTATAAAGTGTTATGTACGGTACAGTTAATCGCGGACAGTGATTAACAAATCGGCACAAAATTTAATTTTAATTGACACACCAAATCACTGATTTAATGATACAATGTAAACAGTTTTGCAATAAGCAATCACCTTAGACTTTGATTAATTTGGAATGTGACAGTTTTAATTAATCACATTTAGACAATTGATAGTTCTAAACAGAATTCAGTCACAGATCAATTTATTTTCACTTTTATTAATTATTAACAAATACTACAAATTGACCATAACACATGACTAGAACGAAATGTACAAACCAAATTTTGAAACAATTGGTTTTTGGGCCCTTTACAATTTAATTTTCATTTACAAAACTCGCCCTGAAAATGAGACAATTACAACACGAACCGCACGACAGACCATCCTGAACCCCAGAAACCACATTAATGCATATGTTAAGAACCAAGTTTTACCCATTACAAATTTTCAACGTTTTGAATAAACTAACAATTTGAAACAACCTGGCAACCCCCATTTAAAATCTAAAATGAAATCAATTAAAAGAATCTAAAATCAGAATAAAAATCAAACAAAAATCAAATAAAAATCTAAAAATCAAAATCAAAACCTAAATCTAAAATATCAAACTAAACTTTAAAAATCTGAAAATAATCTTGGAATTAAATTAATACTAAAATAAATCTAAAATTGAGAATCTAAAAATCTGAAAATCCAATCTAAAATAAAAATCAATCAAAATCTAAAAAAATTATCTAATTAAACATCCAATTAAAACGATCTAAAACATTCTAAAATCTTAAAATACAAAATCTAAATCTAAAAATCTAAAATATCTAAAATCACTCTAAAATAAAAATCAAATCTAAAAATCTAAAATACAATCTAAAAATCTAATATCAAAAATCTAAAAATTAAAAATCTAGAAATAATTCTAAAAATCTAAAAATCTAAAAATCTAAATCAAAATCAATAAAATCTAAAAATCTAAAAATCTAAAAACAATCTAAAAATCTAAAAATCTAAAAAAAATCTAAAAATCTAAAAGAACAAAAATCTAAAACCTAAAAATCTAAAAAATCAAAACTAAAATACAAAATCTAAAAATCTAAAAATCTAAAATCAAAAATCTAAAATCTAAAAAATCAAAAAATCAAAATTTGGGAATCGTCTGAAAATCTAAATCAAATCAAGTCAAATATTAGAATAAAATCTGACAGAATCTAAAAATTAAAAAATCTAAAATCTAAAAATCTAAAATCTAAAAATCCAAAAATCAAAACAAAAATCTAAAATCTAAAATCTATTAAAATCTAAAAAATCTAAAAATCTAAAAATCTAAAAATCTAAAAATTTTTTAGATTTTTGAATTCTAGATACAGATTACAATTAGATTTTAGATTTTAGATTTTGAATTACAATTTAGGCCCACAATGCAATTGATTTTTCTATTTTAGATACTCAGATACAGACCTAAACACAATTTAGACTGAACACAGGTACAATTACAATTACTAGATGTACAGATTACAGATTTTAGATTTTAATTTTAGACACTGAATTTTCAGATTTTATTTAGATTTTGAACCACAGACACAAATTACAGATTTTTGAACTGTTTTAAATTTTAGACTGGTGCAGACACCCAATTTTAATTTTAAGTGCAGACACAATTTTAATTTTGAATGAATTTTTAATTTGTACGAACACAGACACAGGTACAGGCATACTGAATCTTCAGATTTTGAATTTTGAATTTTAATTTTTTAGACCACAGATTTTTGGTGCTGGGTACTAATACGGATTACAGATTTTAGACACAGACACTAATTACAGATTTTTAATTTTGGTGCAGACACAGACACAATTTTGGGCCACAGAGGTGAGCCACGGGTGCAGGTACAGAACCCCACCAGGCCTCAGGTACAGATTTTTAGATTTTAGTACAGGTACAGGCCTGAGTGCAGATCTTCACAGATACAATTTCAAATTTTAGATTTTTGGGTACAAATTTTGGACTGAATTTGAATTTGAATTTTTTGAACCCACGGGATTTTCAGATTACAGACACAGAGTACAGATTTTTTGAATTACAGATGTTTAAATTTTTTGATTTTGGTTACAGATTCTTAGACACAGATTTGAATTACAGGCCACAGGTACAATTTGAATTTTAATTTTTAGTTTTGAATTTTTTGAATAAGTACAGAATTTCAGATTTAATTCCAAGTTTGAATTTTCGTGTTTAATTAGATTTTTGGATTTTAATTTTAATTTTTAATTTTAGATATGAACACAGATTTTTTAATTTTAGACACGATTACAGGTACAATTTTTAATTTTTAAACCTGAATTTTAGGCCACAGATTTTGAATTTTTAATTACAAATTTTGAATTTTGAATTTTTTAGTTTTGAATTTTTGGTACAGGTACTAATTTTAGACCCTTTAATTTAGCTCAGTTATTGAATTTTGAATTTTGAGCCGTTACAGGCCTGAGCCACCAATTTTAGACCTGGTACAGACACAGGCAGATTTTGACCTGGGTACAGATAATGAGCCACAGATTTTTTAATTTGAATACAATTTTGAATTACAGGCCACAATTTTAGTTTTTTGGTGCTGAACCACAGACACAAATTTTAGACACAGATACTGGTACAATGCAATTTTAAAAAATCTAAAAATCTAAAAATCTAAAAGACTAAAAATCTGAAAATCAAAATCTAAAAATCTGAAAATCTAAAATCTAAAATCTAAAAATCTAGAAATCAAAATCTAAAAATCTAAAATCTAAAATCTAAAAATTTAAAATCTAAAATCTGAAAACTTCTAAAAATACGAAAATCTAAAATCTTGGAATTTTAAAAATCTTAAAATTAAAATACAAAAAATCAAAAAATCTATAAATTAGAAAATCTAAAAATCTATAATCGAATATCTAAAAATTTAAAATCTAAGAATCTAAAAATCCGAAAAAATAATAAAAAATCTAATTCAAAACATCGAAAATCTAAAATCTTGGAATCTAAAATCTGAAATTCTAAAATTTTAAAATCTAAAATCTAAAATCTAAAAATCTAAATATCTGTAATCTTAACATCTAAAAATCAAAAATCTAAAAATCTAAAAATCTAAAATCTAAAAATACAAAATCTAAAAATCTAAAAATCTAAAAATCTAAAAATCTAAAAATCTAAAAATCTAAAATCAAAATCTAAAATCTAAAAATCTAAAATCTAAAAATCTAAAAATCTAAAAAATCTAAAAAATCTAAAAATCTAAAAATCTAAAAAGTCTAAAATCTAAAAACCTAAAAATCCAAAATCTAAAAATCTAAAAATCAAAAACCTAAAAATCTAAAAATCTAAAAATTTAAAATCTGAAAATCTTAAAATCCAAAAATCTAAAATTAGGAGATCTAAAAATCTAAAATCAGAAAATCAAAAAGTCTAGAAAATATTTAGAGAATCTAAATATCTAAGAAGTCCAAGAAATCCTAAAAAATTAAAAAATCTAAAAATCTATAAAAAATCTAAAAATCCCTAAAATCTAAAATCTAAAATCTAAAAATCTAAAATCTAAAATCTAAAAATCTAAAAAATCTAAAAATCACAAAAATCTAAAATCTAAAATCTAAAAATCTAAAAATCTAAAATCTAAAAATCTAAAAAATCTAAAAATCTAAAAATCTAAAATCTAAAAATCTAAAAATCAAAAATCTAAAAATCTACAAAATCTAAAAATCTGAAAATTTAAAAATCTAAAATTTAAAAATCTAAAAATCTAAAATCTAAAAATCTAAAAATCTAAAAAATCTAAAATCTAAAATCTAAAAAATCTAAAATATAAAAATCTAAAATCTAAAAATCTAAAAAATCTAAAAATCTAAATCAAAAATCTAAAATTAAAAATCAAAAAATCTAAAAATCTAAAAATCTAAAAATCTAAAAATCTAGAAAAAAAATCTTAAAATCTAATTCAAAACATCGAAAATCTAAAAATCTTGGAATCTAAAATCTGAAATTCTAAAAATTTTAAAATCTAAAAATCTAAAAATCTAATAATCTTAACATCTAAAAATCTAAAAATATAAAAATCTAAAAATCTAAAAATCTAAAAATATAAAAATCTAAAAATCTAAAAATCAAAAATCTAAAAATATAAAGAAATCTAAAAATCCTAAAAATCAAAATCTAAAAATCTAAAATAAAATCTAAAAATCTCAAAATCTCCAAAATCTAAAATCTAAAAATCACAAAATCTAAAAATCTAAAATCTAAAAATCTAAAAATCTAAAAAAATCTAAAAATCTAAAAATCTCAAAATCTCAAAAATCTAAAAAATCAAAATCTAAAATCTAAAATCTAATTCAAAATCAAAAACCTAAAATCTAAAATCTAAAATCTAAAAATTTAAAAAATCTAAAAATCTAAAAACACTAAAAAATCCAAAATCTAAAAATCTAAAAAATCTACAAAGGCAAAATCTAAAAAATACAAAAATCTAAAATTTAAAATCCAAAAATCTAAAGATCTAAAAAATCTAAACAAAAATCTAAAAATCTAAAAATCTAAAATCTAAAAATCTGAAAATCTAAAAAATCTAAAAATCAAAATCTAAAATCAAAAAATCTAAAAAATCAAAATCTAAAACTCAGAGAATCTAAAGTCAAAGGAGTCTAGAGGTCAAGGAGTCTAAAGTCTGAGAGTCTAAGGAGTCACAAAGGGTCTGAGGTCTAAAGATCTGAGAGTCTAAAGAGTCTGAGGAGTCAGATCAGGGTCTAGAGATCTGGGAACTCGGAAGTCTGAGGTCTGAAGATCTGAAGATCAAAGAGTCTGAGGAGTCTGAGGTCTGAAGTCTAAAGTCTGAAGTCTGAAAGTCTAAAGGAGTCTGAGGGTCTGGGAGTCTAAAAGGGGTCTGAAGATCTGAAAAGTCAAGGGTCTAAGAAGTCCTGAGGTCTGAGGTCACAAAGATCTAAGGGGTTTAGAGATCCAAGATCTGAGGATCTGAGGAGTCTGGGCAGGCTGCAGGAATGCAAAGATCTGAGGTCTGGGAACACAAGGAGTCAGAAGATCTGAAGATCTAAAGGAGTCTAAAGGAGTCTGAGTCAAAGTCTGAGGGTCTAAAGATCTGAAGATCTGAGAGTCTAAGGGTCTGAGATCTGAAGTCTGAGTCTAAAGAGATCCCCAAAAGGGAGTCTGAAGATCTGAGTCTGAGTCTGAGAGGAGTCCAGGAGTCTGAGGAGTCTGGAGTCTGAAGTCTAAAGGAGTCTAAGGAATCTGAAGATCCTGAAGTCTGAGGAGTCTAAAAGATCTAAAGTCTGAAGTCAAAGATCTGAAAGTCAAAGATCTAAAGTCAAAGATCTAAAGATCTGAATCTAAAATGGAAAGATCTAAAATCTAAAAATCTAAAGTCAAAATCTAAAAGATCTAAAGTCTAAAAGTCTAATCTAAAATCTAAAATCTAAAAATCTAAAAATCTGAAAATCTACAAAATCTAAAATCAAAATCTAAAAATCTAAAAATCTAAAATCTAAAAGGTAAAATCTAAAATCTAAAAATCTAAAATCACAAAAATCTAAAAATCTAAAAATCTAAAAATCTAAAAAATCTAAAATCTAAAATCTAAAAAATCTAAAAATCTAAAAATCTAAAATCTAAAAATCTAAAAATCTAAAATCTAAAAATCTAAAAATCTAAAAAATCTAAAATCTAAAAATCTAAAAATCTAAAAATCTAAAAATCTAAAAATCTAAAAATCTAAAATCTAAAAATCTAAAAATCTAAAAATCTAAAGAAAAATCTAAAAATCTAAAGATCTAAAATCTACAAAATCTAAAAATCTAAAAATCTAAAAATCTAAAATCTAAAAATCTAAAAATCTAGAAAAATAGCAATGCCAAACCTTTACCAAACAACAGCTTAGGAGGCCGAAGTTTTTCGAACATAAGGAAATGAATTCAACATTCTAGAATATGGTTTTGAAGTTCAAGATATACGTGAAGCATTCCAATACAACATTTTTTGTAGCTTTTGCCAAACTACGATTGAAGATCCTTAAAAGGTTGGCCTCACACCTGCTCCAGAAATCCTGGGACTGCGCCCAGCAGGCTAAAGCACCATGCTTTGAGGTACTTCCCATACCCAATATGCCTGTCTATCCTTTCCACTTTTAGCATCTTATGGTGCATCATATACGATTTTGTGTTGACTGAGTCCTGAACATATCTGAACATAGCTTAAGTTTCCTCGTTAGTCACTAGCGATACCACTTCGATGATCATGTTTCGAAATCACATCCTTCTAGTGTTATGGCAAAAGTTTCAATAGATCTCTCAGGAGACGTACTGTTGGTCCTAGTCATCACTATCCTGTATGCATCCCCCTTGTAGTATCATTCGTCATCCTGCACAGCTGATCAAAGCATGCTCTCTTATGACATTTTATCTCGTAGATCAGAGCTCTGCTCGCTGTTTGGAACACCCGACGTCTATCAACCCTTTCAGTGTCAGTAATAGCACGTCGCAACCTTCTTTAAGCTCTAGAACAAGTTCTACGAAGCTCTACGATCGTGCTCGTCCACCAGTACACTGGTTGTCGATTTCCGGTAGTTCTGGCCCTCTTAGGCATTGCACTATGGTCCAGGATACAGATTTACGCGGAAAGATGCATTTTACGACAAAACTATATTTTTTAGAAAAAACTGTTGTTCTAAAATTGTTCGAAATAAGTAAAGGCCATCATTATGAATTGCAATCAAAAAAATGGGGAGCCCCACCATATAAAAAAAAAGTAGAACATATTTCCTTATTTTTTGGAATATGGACATGTAATGTTCTAGAAAGTTATAGCGCCAGCTTATTCCAATTAATTTTGCTTAAAAAACTTTTCTGTAGCTTTTAGCTGTGGCTGATTTCGAACAATTTTACCCCTAATTGGATTAGGGGTGTACCTCACAAAGAAACAGTATTTTGATCAACTTTTTTTTGTTTTGGATTTTCTCGAAAAAGTCGTCTTCAGGTGACTTTTAGAGCTCAAAAATGCATCTTTCGATGGGTAAAATATGCTCAATATCTTCTACCGATCAAAAGTTAATAATCGTTTTTCTGTCAAAATTACTTTTTTTCTCATAAGTTGATATCTCCGGTTAGGGCAGACTAAAAAATATGTTTACGGCATTTGAAAGAAATTCATATTCCGTATTATATCAAAAATTGGAGATATGTTATTTTTTATCTCAAAGTTTTACAAAATTTACTAAAAATAACGTTTTTTCAAAAAATTGATATAACTCGACATTGGACGAAGATACTGAACGTCATATTCTTACTTAGCAAAACACGCGTTTTGGAAAGCCCTAAAAGAAGAATCTTCAGAAGGTGACATTTGTGAAATGAGAAATGAAAATAAAAATCTACCAGCTTTAACACTTTTTATATGTTTTTATCATTATCATCGTATTTGCAAGATTTTTCGAGAAAAGATGCATTTTCGGCCTAAAAAGCATACTTTTAAGAAAAACACTGTTGTTCTACAAAGGTTGTTCTAGGATACTCTAGCCCTTATTATAGAGTTACCAAAAAAATAAAGGTGGGCCATTTTATAAAATGTAAAATTTTATTTTTTTTGCAAATTTGCCAGGAATATGGACATTAAAATGTTTTACAAGAAGATTATGTAGCGCAACTTTTTTTCCAATCAACTTTGCTATATAAATTTTACTATGTAGCTCTTAAGTTTACTTGTTTTAGAGTAATTTTACTTTACCAGAGTTAGGGGTGTCCTTCAAAAAACAATATTTATGATCACTGCTCATTTTATTTTATTTTCACAGGATGTCACCTTCTGAAGACTTTTGGGGCTTTCCAAAACGCGCGTGTTAATTTCTATACAGAATATCGTTTGTATCTTCTTCCAATGTCGAGTTATATAAATTTATTTGAAAAAACATGATTTTAGTAAAATTAGTAAAACTTGAGATAAAAAAATAACATATCCCCAATTTTTTGACATAATAAGGAATATAAATTTCTCTTTCAAATGCCGTGTAAACATATTTTTTTAGTCTGCCCTAACCGGAGATATCAACTTATGAAAATAATGTAATTTTGACAGAAAAACGATTATAACTTTTGATTGGTAGAAGATATTGAGCATATTCACCCATAAAAAGTTGCATTTTTTGAGCTCTAAAGAGTCACCTCAAGACATTCGAGAAATCCAAAACAAAAAAGTAGATCAAAATACTGTTTTTGTAGGGTACACCCTAATCCAATTAGGTTCAAAATTGCTCCAAATCAATATATTAAGAGCTACAGAAAAAAAGGATTTTTTGCAAAATTGATTTGGAATATTGCTACTAACTTTTGTAGAACATAACATGTCAATATTCAAAAATAAAAAATATTTTCTAATTTTTTTTTTATATGATAGACTTACCTATTTTTTGGTTTTGCACCATAATGATGACCTTTCTATTTCGAACAATTTTGTAGAACCAACAGTTTTTCTAAAAATATAGTTTATTTGCGTAAAATTCATCTTTCATGAAATCTCTGTATCCTGGACCATAAGTGCATTGTCACGTCTTCGGTCGAAGTAAGTTAAAATGAGGTTAGAATGTTGTTTTTTCCTATGTAAATGTTAGAAAATCCATTTAAGGATAGAAGCTTCCTTTACTGACGGGTTTCTTGCTACTTTGTGAAATATAAACATTTAGAATCGTTCACATGGCGGAAGCTTGAGCAAATGCTACATGAAACACGAGGTTTTATTTGAAAAAACATATATATTTGAGAGATTTTTATCTGCTTTTTACAACTGTTAGAGTAGATATATGTTCAGCCATGACCTAATTGGTAATTATTAATTCGTCCTAGGAAATATCAGGCCCAAATAATCAAAAATAGTTTTGAAGCCAAGAATTGTTACATTTACTCCTATGTGCGTCGCAGGCACGTGTCAGTACCTCGGTTAACTTTTTACTACTTTTATTTATTTATTTATTTATTAATTACTACGGCTTTACCTACCCGCCTTGTGGTTCTGTTGGGTGTATTCCCGACCATAAAACAAACTTTCTGATGGTCACTGGAAGTATGTCCCTCGTAAACCACCATCCATCCCGCGCTTCAGAAGGTCCCATGATACATGAATCTCCGTACGGTCCTCTGAACGTTGGCACTTCTCAGACTACCAATTTAAAGCATAATAGAATTGGTTTTCTGTTATACGATGCCTATGCGCACAAATTTCATCACTTATTAGTCGCGAAAACGCTTTTTACGTACAAAAGTGAAGACGATATATGTGTAAGGTACACCGGGGCAAGTTGAAACGGTTTTTTGAAAGTTGAACTTTGAAGTGCTGTAAAAAAATCACCCTTTGATAAATTTTGAGTCCGTTTGCGGTGTTTGCTAGTTCGGGCCAAAGATTATACATAAAAAATAACCATAGCCTTACTAAAAAAATTATAAATATTTTGCATACTAAATTTATTTTTTGTATATGCTCCGTTTCAACTCTGCCCCGCATATCAGGAGTAAGTTGAAACTTATACTACGCTACTGTAATGCAAAACATTAAACTAATCTGTACCGTATCAAATAAGCCTGGAAAATATATGTATTGCGAAGTGTGTCTCAAGATGCACGAGGTTGTATGAGAAAGGTAAACTAAACTGTCAAAATTCGTATATAATAGGATCCCTCATGTATATGTGCTGGCGATTTTGATTATCTTTCAGAAATTGAATGCTTAAAATTGTCTCCTAAAACCCTCTGTTGATAAAAATAGTAGGCTTTGTTCTAGAAATTTGAAAATCAAATCCCACCTTCTCATCTTAGATATTTACTCGCATAAAAGTCACATTCTATATTTTAGATTACCTCTATACTCTTTTCTTTTGAATTGGTACGATTGATTCAGTCGGCTGTGGCTTCTTCATAAATTCACATTAATTAACTGTGCAACGTGATCTTTCATAGACCCTCAATTGGAGAAAAGAGGCTGGGGGAAGTAAAAAGGTGGAGTTAACAGAAATGTTTACATGCTCTATGATTTATTTTTTGAGAGCCAGTGCTTCTTGCACAACGAGGGAAAAGTAGATTTAAGAATCTCAAAACTGAGATATGCAGCTTAAACACTTCTTGGCCCCTTTTTATTTTATTCTTCAGTTGATATTGTAGAGAGCGTTGCATTCACGACGGAATGGGCAGAAATTTATTAAATTAATTTTTCAGAGTTTTGGACCTTTCTATTAATTTTTGCTTTCCGAAATGTATTTACGGACCATGTTGAATTCCTGCTAGAATTTTTAATTTGCGAGGGTGACACCGTTTTGAATCGTTGTTTCCAACTTGTTCGCACCCAACCGCATTTCCTATTTGCCCGATGGGTTTAAAATGCGGAGCAATATCAAACTAACAAAATACAAAAATTAAAACGTATCTTCCATCGATTTTTCATAATCTTCTTCTTCTTCTTCTTCTTACTGGTATTACATCCCCACACTGGGACAGAGCCGCCTCGCAGCTTAGTGTTCATTAAGCACTTCCACAGTTATTAACTGCGAGGTTTCTAAGCCAAGTTACCATTTTTGCATTCGTATCATGAGGCTACTTACGATGATACTTTTATGCCCAAGGGAAGTCGAAACAATTTCCAATCGAAAATTGCCTAGACCGGCACCGGGAATCGAACCCAGCCACCCTCAGCATGGTCTTGCTTTGTAGCCGCGCGTCTTACCGCACGGCTAAGGAGGGCCCGATTTTTAATAATCATTATGTTTATTCAACATTGAATGATTACCTACCGTGAAAATTTGATGAAAAACACTTCCAAACATCATTTTTGGACATTTTTCATTGGTACGTCGAAAAGTTGGTTCAATTTTGCAAAGAGCAAAAAATAAACAATTGCAGGGATTGCTGCAATTGCTTGTAGCTGCAATCTTCCGGGAATAGCAGTCAGAAGGTGCGTTTAGGGGAGTAATTTGTTGAAAAAAAAATAATCAGGGCATTCGGTCATTGCTGATCTAAATTACAGCTTCCGTTTCAACTTACCCCGCATTTCAACTTGCCCCGGTGTACCTTAGTTCTTATCCGACATTTCACGTAGGGTGGTTGGTATTGGCAATTTTTGACAAATACCTGTTTTCGGTATTTGGTGGAGTCAATACCGGTAATACCGGTTACCGGTGTGAAAATTACAGAAATCTTGAAAAAAGCTTTTTATTTTTATTTTCGGGTGAAAAACAATATTTATTGACAAACTTTAAATGTCATTGCTTGTTGGGCTGGAAATAAAGGAAATTCAAGTAGACATAACGCATCAACCGAAGTTAGACCAGTTGTTAAGTACCCTTAAGGACTAGCCTCCCGGAATCCAAAACTAAATGCAATCGCGTTTTCAAGAGAACCCCATTTAAAACGCAAGCCACACACAACTGTTATTTTTATTATTCTTCATACCGATCTCAGGTGTGGTCGTTGTCTCAGCTTCAACGTTCGCATCAGGAATAATTAGACGCTTCAAGATCTCGTCCGCTTCCTTAATTCAAGTGTAAATCTGTGTCAAAAGGTCGAAGGTTAGGAGGTGGAAGGTCAAAAGGTCGAAGGACAAAAGGTTGAAAGGATAAAGGGTCGAAAATACAAAAGGTCGAAAGGACAAAAGATTGAAAGGACGAAAGGTAGAAGGTCAAAGGGTCGAAAGTACGAAAAGTCGGAAGGACGAAAGGTCGAATATCAAAAAGTCGAAAGACAAAAGGTCGGAGGAAAAGAAGGTCGAAGGAAAAGAAGGTCGAAAAAATGACAAAAGCTGAAGGAAAAGAAGGTTGATTTAATAACTGGATCAAAAGGTCAAAATAACGGAAGATAGAAAAGACAAAAGGTCGCCAAAAAAAATGGAATGGACAGATATTGGAGGTTTCGTTCCATTAATTATAGGCTGTTCTTATGAGTTAATTCAAACACCCAAATTTTTGTTTTCCCTCAAAATCACTATTTTGCTTTCTAAAACCAATCTGAACATGAGGCGGGCTTGGTAGTCATATGGCTACTGTTTCTGCCTCATATACAGGAGGTCGTGGGTTCAATCCCAGGTCCGTTCCATTCTCCTACTTTGTATCTTTCTATATATTTCTCATGTTCTAGCAATCGCTAGAGCTGGAAATGGATTTCCATACCGTTTCCATTTCTATTTCCTATATACCTTCTTTGAATATTCTAGCAACAATTTGCTAGAATTGGAAATGAACTATAAAGCTCGTTTCCATCCAATTAGAAATTCCATCAGTTGCTTTCTCCTATTTATCATTGGAAGCTCGTTAACCAAGACGAGGACCTCTGCCTCTCGAATCTAAACCCAAAATTCCAACAAATTCCTGCATGAACTCATGGCAAGTGCAGAGGTATTTTCGGCTTGCATAGTGGGCGAGTAATTGCATCATCATTTTCCTCCCCTTCCACCATTGACTTGCATTCTGACGTGGCAGGCGCCAGTGTAAGCCCTAGCAAATGAGAGATCATCAGTGAAACTGGACACATATGATCCCAAGGACACATGATCCCCCTGTTTTCTCGAAAACAAATCCCATTTTATACCAGTGATGTGCAAACGAATCCGTTAGATAGATTATTGAACCTGAGTAACATTTGATATTAGTTACTTTATGTATATGGGTTTTAGAGAGGTTTTATTATTTAAGCATTCTCAATCCTTTTTTTCTTCAAAGGAGAAAAGTTTAATAACTTTGAATATGTCCAACCAAGACGTACCAAATTTTTACTGGACAAAGTTTTATTATTGTATAATTTGGTTAGAGCTACAATATAAGCAGATGTACAACAATAAATGTGCTCAACCGCAGCATAATAGGCTAAGGTTTAAGCCATATACCCCACATATGAAAATGTGGGAATAAATCCTACGATGATGCAACTGAGTAACTATTCTCAACTCTTTAGCATAGTGTGTGTCTCATAAGAGTTCAAGCAGTATCTGATAAAGATACCTTCGATCACTAACTGTGGATATGCTAATACGTACCCCCGCTGATCCGACAAGTGTATGGCCGGACTACCGGGGTCTCTCTCGTTAATCCGACTGTCAATTCCATACAAATGAACCAAAACAAAATCACAACACAAATTTTAAAACTGACAGCATAATGTGTTTAAATGGGTGTTGATACTTTTTAATCCGGATAACTCCGAATTAGCGAGATCCGGACTAACGAGTCGTCGGACTAGTGAGGTACAGTAAAATCCCGTTTTATCACTCTTTAGTCAATTTTGAGATGATATAACAGTGAATGTGATAAAATCAGATTTTCTTCGTTTGTTGAATTCATATCACAGATATGAAGCAGTTTAGGCCTTAGTTATGCGAAATATAGTAATAGTACGCAATATTTCTTGCCGTTAAGGCTTGCAAAATCCTTGACAGATACTCATAACTGATAGATAATAAACTACTGTCGTTGAAAGTTTTTTTTATGAAAATCGTTAATTGTTTACAATATTATTAACGAGAATAAAAAAGACGCCCAAAAGTTTGGAATATTACAGGGTGCCTAGTTCAGGTGAAAAACTCAATAAAATCAGGACGGGATAAATCCAAGGCTGCGAATACCGATTAAGATGCGAAAACAGGGTTTGAAAAAATCAAGCCAACACTGTAGGCAACTCAAGCTTCTGAAGAACTAAAGAGCCACGAAAGTTCCAGTAGATATTAAATTTCAACCATGTTTAAAGTGCAAATAAAACATTTCAGTTCAATGACTTGATGTACCAAAATCTTAAACACCGAATACCATGCTTGTGCTCTTGTATTACCGTTCTAAATAATGCACATAATAAACAGGGTAAATTCCTAGAACGAACGTATTTACACCCATCCTGCGGCACGCAATGCAACTTACCCAACAATATATTTCCCACAATCAACGCATTCTGAACTGTACAAAAACCGCACTTATTCGCTAATAATTACAACTGAACCATCCTTCCATCCATCTCGCATTGAATGAAATACTCATCATCCTCTACTTCGATGCGGAACATAACCTCTCCCCACACATACGCCCATGGATTACTTAACCCTTTGCGCATTCGGCCAAGGAGTCAAATCACAGTATATTTCATTACCTCGACGAAGCTTGGTCGCATTGGGAACGAGAAAGCTGAATGTTGATTCACACAAAAAGGATGCTGCGTTGGCTAAAGAAAATCAGCAGCCACTTGCAAAGTGGCGCAAGTACACAAAAGCCAGCTGAACGCCAACCGAAGACAGACTCAAACCGACCAGTTCCCATATCGTCGCTTCCATGCAGTAGGTACAGACACGCAGCAGTCCATCCAGCATCAAGCAAAGCTCCCACTCGCCCAGCCGTTCGTATCGTTGCAAAGTTAACTTTCCGCCTTGAATGCCATTATTTAACATTTGAACGGCAGCTATGGACATAGTACTCATGTTTTAACTTTGAGATCCTTATCCAGAATGCTATCAGAAATCAAGATGGGTTGTCCTTGATTCCAGTCTTAGGCAAAAA
Organism: Armigeres subalbatus; assembly: GCF_024139115.2. NCBI lineage: Eukaryota > Metazoa > Arthropoda > Insecta > Diptera > Culicidae > Armigeres > Armigeres subalbatus. The sequence goes on along the minus strand of NC_085141.1, from coordinate 107,263,698 downwards.
TAACAAAAGCATGAGGATTACAACTCCTGGCCACGATCATCTTCACCGTAACTACGCAAAAAATATTCCAGTCGAAACTACCATTCCGAGGGTTATAATAAAACCACTTCTGAAAATATGCACCGACGATTTTCAGCAGATAACAAAACCGTTTGATTTTACCATGCGCGCAGTAAAAGTCAACTGTGGCCCATGCAGGAATGTTGTTATATGAACTGAAACAGTGGTGAATTTCTCTGAAACCATGGTAAAATTAACTGAAATTTCATGGTAGTTTTAAAACAGAGCGTAGTCTACAAAATAGTAATTTCAATCACGGTATTTTTTCTGTGTAGGGAGAGGAAAGGAAGTGTTGATGTGGTACTTACTTAACGAGAGGGCCACCGGTTTGAAGCGACATCCTCATAAGTTCTACGGAGTTGAATATTGAGGAAGATATTCGTTCGGTCAGGATTTGCCTGTAGCATGGCAATATAACCGTGGTACGTCTTACCTCGTAGCACCCGATCAGAATGCATAACAAAATTACATCTCAATTCTATTAATGGTTGTTATTTAAAACAACGCAACGTGTGTTATAATTAGATAAAACGATAAAAATGTGTCTTCGGTCAGTTTTATTTCATATCAAAATTATAACAACATTTGTTATGAATATTTTCACAAAATAATTGCCTTTATTTTTTGTGGACATTGGAAACAAAATTGGAGGTAATCACCTTCAGTATAACTTGAACCCGCTCGATATTAATACATAGCGGAACAAAGTTAATTGCCTACATTATGGATGGAAATCCGTCGTGGTAGCGTACCAGATTTCTATCCGTGATGTAACAATTACCTTGAAAATAAATTTTGAACATAAAAATTATATCAACGTTTATTATAATGTTGTTGTGAAGTTATCAACCTCTGTTTAAATTGTGTTATACCTAGAGGTATTTTTGATATAATTTTGTTATTTTAACAACTAACCAGCAAAATTTATAACACATTTTGTTACAATATTTTTCTGGAAACAAATAACTCCCCTTGTTACAATTTTGTTATGCATTATTGATCGGGACACCACGTAAAGGTGTCTACCCAGCGTTACGGGTCTTTTTCGGATATTTGAATCGAGGGTCCAAAAACATACTTGTTCCGTAGATTGGTGAGACTCGGTAACTATCAAATCGAGACTGGATTATCGCGCAACAGGCATCCTTGGAGATTTTTTACAATCGACGATAGTGATTTAATGGAGGTGATGCAATTGGTAAGACAATTTATAATGGGCAACACTCTTATTGTTGCATAGCTTTCTCCGCTCAAATCCTGACATAACATTATGATTTGTACAACTCGAGAAACCGTTGAATTATGATTAACTCCGACTTCCATCTTGTTGGTACAAAAGATGTTATTTTCAGAAGTGGTTTTATTATGCCACCTCGACCTTCAACTTATGCAACAAGATTTTTGGCAACCTTAATATGTTTATCATCCGCGAAAGTATCAGCGATGGATTTGACCTTGTTTGCCACGTGGTCAGTTACAATCAAATGTATTTGATTTTTTGAAATCGCCCACTGTCTGAGGTTCCTTTCGTAACATGCTGAAATATACGTGCTTTTGTGTCGCTCATTGAGGATGTCCCCACCCAAATCAATTTCTTGGATGTTCGAAGAAATCTGTGGGCTTAAAAAGTGGCATGTCACTTCTAGATAACTTCTTGTCGTGTCGTGTCCAAATGTCGGCAGTAATTGTCAAATCTTTATTCTCAATATTTGTTTGACACATTCGACAACTTTTGAATATTTGTCATCGACAGCTTGCGATTTGGTATTTTTTACTACGGATCCAGAATCTTATGAAAATTGATGAAACCTTCATCTTCGACGATCGAATAAGGTTGGTAATCTTTTACGATCATGAAAGCAATCGCATCATTTTATCTCGCTGGTCTTTGGCCCATCATCAGTGATCAGTAGGTAGTAACTTTTTTATTTTTGGATTATTTCTATGTCAAATAAAATTGTTTGAACATTGAACATTGAACAAGGGGTAATACTTCTGGAGGATAGGCTGCCAGTGGCGTAAGCCACAGAAGAATTGGTTTGGACATAATAACTTTTAGAGACAACATTTTTAGAAGAATTTTTTTTTTAATATTCAGAAAATACCCCCCAGGTCATTTTTCTGGCTACGCCATTGTAGGCTGTACTTGATGTACACATTTACACTGGCACTCACACCATTTGAGACTTAGGGGAAGAGGCCCCAAAACGCCCCCCGAGGGTATTCCCTCATATTTACCGCATTTGGCATGGCCGTAGTAAAACTACATCAAAAATTATTTAGGTTAAGCAAAAAAAAAAGTGTCGCCCTAGGAAGACTAACCTACAATGTACTACGCGTCTCCACGCACTGTCCATACTAGAATGCTGATTCGCCCAAAGAGCTGCCAGCAAGAAAGCGTTTTGCCTCAGCCTCATAAGTTTTCCGGCAACGAAATATCACCACTTTTTTAAATGTAAATATTACCAATGTGATTGAGATTTTCTACAATTTTTAATGGCATCAGCTAGCTATATTGTTTAACTGTTGCATGAAAATCGTTACAACTAAAACATTAAAGCAGTCTTTGCATAACTAGGACATATTGCCCTCCTTCCCTTACTTGGATGCTCACTCTAACACTCCACTGCCATGCCTCGAGGAGTCTAGCAGTAACTGCCTGGGTATCTGTAGGCCAAAGACACTCCTACCTTTTGTAGCATGTGTAGTCTATACATAAACTTCAGCATGCTACAGAAGGGTGCCGATAGCGGTTACTCGCTACGACACAATAGACAATCATTCACTCTTCTGTCGAAGCAGACCACGCGCTACCTTACCGAAGTAGGGGCACTCTCCGTGCACTGTTGGTGTGTGGATTCAACCTTTAATGTAGCTTTTTGTAGAGGTTTAACAGAGCCCACTGCCAAACCCCACCACGTCCTAGACAGGCCTCCTAACTCGCAGATGCCGTGAGAGGTTATAAAGCCCTGGACATAGTCCCTCCTGCCCTCGATAGTTCATCTTAGACTAATGTGTACGTACCCGTTTGTTTACCGAACTTCGGAAGGGGAACTATTTCTGATATCGGCAGTATTGTCAAGAATGATTACAGTTTCTGCACAATGAAAACTTGGGTAACTATTTACAAAAGTTCTAATATACATTGTTTCACTCCTCAACTTCTTTTGAGTAGTACCCTTATAAATCATAATTGTAAGAACTTGTAAGAATCATTCAAATTTCCAATAGAGCGATTGAAAATCTTTGGAATTAATGGTGCATCGAGATCATGTATTGGTTTTGCGACACTTGACGCTTGAATTTTGATCCTGTTGTGTACGATCAAGAGAAAACTATCATGAAGGCATTGCGTGAGCTGCTCATCCGTACAGATTCAATGGACACGCGCCTTGGTAGCTATGGCGAAAATCTTCGCAAAACCAATGGAACGTTATACTGTTTTTTCTTCTTCTATTTCATTTGCTATTTATCTAATCATAATCATAATCATCTATTTCATCTCTTAGACTAGGTGTTCCGTGTTTTTTTAACACTATCATCCTTATTTGCTATGTTACATTTTTAGTTATTATTAATACATTTCAATTACCTCTGGCAGTTAGTATTTTCCACTGGTTTAATTGAACTATGTAGGAATTACAATGTTTTCAACTTAAACTAAACTTAACCTAATTCATAGTAAGGGTACAAGGAGCTAATCATTGCCATAGAAAATTGCAACGATTTTTGTCTAAAATTGAAAATTATTTTGTTGGACATTTGTTGCAATGTCTCAATATTTGAAATTCTATGAAGTTCATTGGTACTATACCACTGAGGCTACGTCAGAATTATTTTCAAAATTTTATTTTGAATCCTCTGAAGTGCCTTCTTTCTGGTATTGCAGCAACTAGTCCATATTGGCACAGTATACAACATGGCAGGTCTAAAAATTTGTTTGTAAATCAAAAGTTTGTTCTTAAGACTAAGTTTTGATTTTCTGTTAATAAGTGCATATAGTAGACACAGTAGACACAGTAGACACTTAATATATTTGTGTGGATATAGACAGACACATATATTTGTTACATTTGGCTTGAATGCCTTCGATGTGACTTATGAAAGTTAATTTTTGATCTAGCAGAAGTCCTAAATATTTAGCTTCGCTAGACCAATTAATTGGAACCCCATTCATAGTGACAGTATGTCTGCTAGAAGGTTTCAAATAAGAAGCTCTCGGCTTCTTCTTCTTCTTTCTTCTTCTTCTTCTTCTTCTTCTTCTTCTTCTTGTGGCGTACATCCCCACACTGGGGAGAAGCCGCCTCACTGCAGCTTAGTGTTCATTAAGCACTTCCACAGTTATTAACTGCGAGGTTTCTAAGCCAGGTTACCATTTTTGCATTCGTATATCATGAGGCTAGCACGATAATACTTTTATGCCCAGGGAAGCCGAGACAATTTCCAATCCGATAATTGCCTTGACCGGCACCGGGAATCGAACCCAGCCACCCTCAGCATGGTCTTGCTTTGTAGCCGCGCGTCTTACCGCACGGCTAAGGAGGCCCCCAAAACTCAGCTTATAATTTTCCCACATAAGCTCTCGGCTTATGTGGGAAAATTATAAGCTGAGTTTTGGAAGCATTCAGGGAAATTTTCCATTTTTGCAAGTATGTAAGTGGAGAAAATATCCAAACTTTTTTGCAATCTACTACAAATGACACGAAGGCTTCGCCCTTTGGCTGAGAGACCTGTGTCATCTGCAAACAAAGATTTTTGACACCCTGGTGGTAAATCAGGTAATTCAGAAGTGAAAATGTTATACAATATGGGCCCCAGTATGCTGCCTTGGGGAACACCAGCTCTTACAGGTAATCTATCAGATTTAGAATTCTGATAGTTTACCTGCAGTGAGCGATCTGATAAATAATTTTGGATCAGTTTAATAATGTACAGAGGAAAATTAAAATTCATCAATTTTACAATCAAACCTTCATGCCAAACACTGTCAAATACTTTCTCTATATCAAGAAGAGCAACTTCAGTCGAATATCCTTCAGATTTGTTGAGCCGAATTAAATTCGCTACTCTTAATAACTGATGAGTGGTTGAATGCCCATGCCGAAAACCAAATTGCTCATCAGCAAAAATAGAATTGTCATTAATATGAACCATCATTCTATTTAAAACAATCTTTTCAAACAGTTTGCTTTTTGAAGAAAGCAAACTGATTGGGCGATAACTAGAAGTCTCAGCTGGATTTGGTCCGGCTTCAAAATTGGAACAACTTTGGCGTTTTTCCATTTATCTGGAAAGAATGCCAATTGAAAACATTTGGTAAATAAATTAACCAAAAACGATAAAGAGCTCTCAGGAAGTTTTTTTGATAAGTATGTAGAAAATATCATCATCACCCGGTGCTTTCATATTTTTAAATTTTCTAGTAATAGATCTCACTTCATCCAAGTTAGTTCCCAACGAAGGGTCAAAAACATGTCTTCGAAGCTTCGTGTAACCTGATCCTCAATTGGACTAGTGAGACCTAGACTAAAATGATGGGCACTCTCGAACTACTGAGGAAGTTTTTGAGCCATTTCGCTATTTGTTAATAAAATTTTATTTCCTTTTTTAAGCGCTGGAATTTGCTTTAAAAGAATTTTCGTTAGGGTTTCGAACTGGGATCCAACTTCGAGACATTATTCTCAAAGTTGGTGTTTCTCAGAATAGCGAACGTTTTGCCTTTCTCGTACAACTAAGTTGTACCGAAAGGCTATCATTCCTCAAAACGAACTTTGATAGAATCCTCTGAGACCCATAGTGTTATATACCAATCGACTCAGCTCGACGAACTGAGCACATGTCTGTCTGTCCGTGTGTATGTGTGTGTATGTGTGTGTTTTTTTTTTACAAGGGTTAAAGGCCATCAAAAATCTGCGCGACGAACCTCGAGGCATCCACACTATGCTCGAGGCGAACAGGATGGGCTCCTCCCGACCTGCTAAAATGTGCCTCCCGGATAAACCGGGTCCCTTATCCTCCTTGCCTCGATCCTCCCGGGACCACGGGATGCTGCGACTACTTCTAAAAATTCGGCCCCTAAGCAGGCTAGTTCGCCGACTGGCTTGCTGAGATCCACTGCTACGTTGTCTCGATCCCTCGGCAGGTTGTGCCAAACTTCCTCACTCGAATCCTCCTGACTTCCCGGCGTCGAGGGTGGTCCACCAGTTCCGGTGAAGGAAACTTCCGCACTGATGGTGCCCTGACTACCGGCGGCTATCGCAGGGGACGCTTTCGCGCATTGCTCCGTCTTCGTCTTCGGGTTGCAGAGGTGGTCCGACAGTTCCGGTGGTGGATGACGTCCGCACTGGCGGTGCCCTACATACCCGAAGCACTTCCTTCTTCTTTCTTCAGCAGGTTGGCAATTCGAGTGCCGAAGTCGGTCCAACGATTCCGGTTTGCAGAAGACTTCCGGTTCGCTGGCGCCCCGACGACCCGAGACCAAACACTGCTCACTATGCTGAATTTCGCTCTAATCCGACGCTTATTTGCTGGTCCCTTCTCCATCGACGCTGCAGCTCTGACAGTATTTGCGTCACGACTCTGCTTACTGCATTCCACGTACCTTCATCGCCACACATTCGCTCTGCGATGTTGTCCGCCCGTAGGGCAGGCATTCCTCTACGTACTTCCGCAAACCTTGGGCAATCGAATACCACGTGTTCTGGAGTCTCCTCTATGTTGATACACGCCGGGCAGAATGGCGATGACGCATGGCCACACCGATGCAGATAGTGGCGGAAACAGCCATGTCCGGAAAGGAACTGTGTGAGGTAAAAGTTCACCTCTCCATGCTCCCTATACACCCACGTCGACACATTGGGAATGAGCCGGTGGGTCCACCTTCCATTATCCGCATTGTCCCTCCTGCTGCCACTTCACCATAGAGTCCAGTCTCACCGTCTTCCTCACATTTCTGGTATCTCTCCGTTGGTAACACTCGATATCCTCTGCTAGGGTTATTCAGATTGGAATCATCCCTGCGATAACGCAAACTGCCTCCGAGGAAATGGTTCGGTACGCACTCGTGACTCGAAAGGCCATTAGGCGAAACACGCTGTTCAACTTTCTGCGGTTACGTTTCGTCTTGAGCGCAGCTCCCCAGGCTGGAGCTCCGTACCACAGTATCGAGGATGCTACTGCTGTCAGAAGACGTCTACTGCTGCTTTTAGGACCACCCACGTTCGGCATGATCCTTGCAAACGCACTGACCATTTTAGATGCCTTTTCGCAGGTATAGTCTACATGGGTGTTGAAATTCAACCGGTCGTCGATCAAGCTGGTGAGCAAGCTGCAGCTTGACTCCATTCATCCAGTTTTCAACTGCGTCGGTCGTCTCCGCTACCAGCATTTCTACCTCTTCCAGCGACTCTCCGGTTATCGTTAGAACGACATCATCCGCGAATCCGAAGATCTTCACACCTTTGGGCAACTTCAGTTTTAGAACTCCGTTATACATAATGTTCCACAGCGTCGGGCCTAGTATGGAACCTTGCGGAACACCTGCCGTAACCCTAATCGACTACTGCCCCGAATTTGTTTCGTAAACCAGGAAGTAACTTTCAATGATTTTACACAAGTAGTCAGGAACCCGCATACCGTGCAGCGCTGCGGCGATAGCCTCCCAGCTGACACTGTTAAAAGCGTTTTTCACGTCAATCGTTACTACAGCGCAGAATCGATTGCCGCGCCTCTTCTTCTTGGCCGCTCTCTCTGAAACTTCTATGACCGTCCTGATTGCATCCACCGTCGATCTGCCTTTTCAGAATCCGAACTGCATTTCCGATAGGCCGGTCTCGCCCTCAGTGAACTGCGTCAGCCGATTAAGGATAATATCATTATCAACATCAAAATTCCTATCGATATACGTTTCATATAAACCCCAATCAGCTCTATGATAATTAAAAGTAGAGCTGATTGGATTATAAAAGTCTTCTTGTGAAATTTCAAACGTCACCGGAAGGTGATCAGTCAGTCAAAGTCAGCATGAGTTACCAATTGGCCACACAGCTAACTTGAATCCGTTAAAACTAAATTAATTGTATCAATCATGTGTTGCAATTGTTCATTTAGAAAATCAAGGTCGGAAGCAGACACGCTACCTGAGTCGTCAGAACGAACGTTATTTTCCATTGAAGAATGGGTATGAAAATCATTCATCGTCGGTAAATTTTCATAAGTGAAATTTTGCCTGCCTGTAGCGGTGCTTGCATAGGTAGGCATATTTGAAAAATTAGAATTCGACGAACTAGGGGGTCCCGGAGCTTAGTCGGCTACACGTCCGCTTTATAAGCTGATGGTCATGAGTTCGATTCCCAACCCCCTATCAAGCTCTCGTCAATCGCCAGAAGTGCAGCAATAGTACGGCGTAATGGGGAACGCGTCTGACCAACACAGCTACCTGATGGTGACTGACAAACTGACCCTCTTTTCGAAGGCATACCTCCAACGGACTCGTTAGACGGCAAAACGGAACAAAGCATCTCACGATATGGACAATAGGTAATCTAAAAATAGATTCTGTATGGATTCTAAGAGACGAGAAAACCACAGTAGATCTCGGCACAGTAGCGGTCGTCGAACACAGAGTGCCTACTAAATAAATAAAGGAATAAAAAAAATCGACGAAATGCTCGTTACCCGTTGATAGGTAGGAGCAAAATTTGTTCGTTGATTGTGGTGGGTATGAATTACTCGACCGGCAAATGATTGCGGATTTTGAGCGTTTGAAATATGTTTACCCGGCGAATCTGGGATCCTGCGGGAATTTCCCGTCATGAATTTTGCACGGGAATTCAAAAATTTTTTACGTGAAGGGCATTTCCAGAAGTTGGATTTATGATTGCCCCTACAATTAGCACATTTAAAGTTATTGGAATCTTCTCTCACAGGACAGGCGTCCTTGGCCACAACAAATAATGCCTTTAGCATCCATGTGGCAATGTTTAGTTCCGTGACCCCACTTTTGGCACTTACGGCACTGAGTGAGGTTTTGGATTTTTTCCCCAGGCCTGCGGAAATGTTCCCAAGTAACACGGAAATGGGACATAATACAGGCCTTTTCCAAACTTTTCATATTATTTAATTCACTTTTGTTAAAATGAACTAAATAAATTATTGAGAAATGCCCTCTGGGAAGTACCAGAGTGATTTCTTTTCATCTTAATTACTTGGACTGGTGAAAATCCAAGTAATTGGAGAAATTTCAATTTTTATCTCACCCAGCGATTTATCATCACTGGGGAGACCTTTCAAGACGACTTTGAACAATCGCTCAGTTTTGTCGTCGTATGTGAAGAATTTGTGCCGCTTCTCAGTAAGATACTGAAGAAGACGTTTGCGATCGTCAAAGGATCCCGGCAAAACGCGGTAGTCACCCTTCCTGGCAATCTGAAATGAGCAGCAGTCCCCCTGAAGGTTACTCAAAATTCCTAAAGCCAGAAAACTCCGCAACAGATACCACAATTGGCGGAATTCTTTGCTTTTTCGCATGGATCGAATCACCTGGGCTAAAGGTAGATTCGATTTGCTCAATTTCGTCATTAATCAAATCGAACTGATTGCTCAGTTCGATAGGAGAAGAATTATTTACAATGTTAGAGTTAGAAGGAATATCCGAAGTCTCCAGCTTCCTTCTATTTTTTCCGCGCTTTGGCAGGACGGTCTTGAAACCTTGTTTCTTAAAAAGAAGTGGAGAATTCAGAGACTCACCCTTCCTCTAGTTTTTATTAATGCTCATTGCTGAGCGTGGAGACGTGACCTTCTCAACAGTTTTTTCCCAGAACGGCTTCCCTGCAGGATTACCACCGCTTGTCGCAATTTTACTTCCGCAAACGGGTTCAACGTATGGCAACGGTAGCACGGGTCCAAGCAAAGATCGTAACGGGATCAGTAGGTACAAATAGCACTGAGAAGCACTGTTGAAATTAAAATAGCTTCGGGTAGTATGTATTAAAAACTTCCTTCAACAAATAGAGAAAGAACCGCACATCACGCAAGCACGATGCGGTCTGGTGTTCCGTTAGTTCTCTTTAAGGTTCCCCCAAACACACGCGACGCGACAGTCGCGACGCGATTCTATCGCTTGGCGACAGCGATTCTGTCGCCATTGGTATGGAAGCGTAAATAGAACATTACCTGCAGCGACCCAACGATAGAATCGCGGCGACTAGTTGTCGCCGTCGCGGCGATGAAATCGCTCAGGTCTGGGGGAGCCTTTATGCAGATAGTAGGATATCATCGTTTGGATTGAAAACTGAATTCGAACATCCTTTGAAATCATTTTTTTTAAATTTCAGCCAAATTTTGATAGCTATCTGGGTAAATAACGTCAACATAACATAAATAAATGATGAACATATTTATCATATCTGAAAATAATTTCTAATTCAAGAATGTTTGTTACGAAATTGTTTTACCATTTTTTTCATTTGGTGGCCTTTACGAAAGAAATTTAAAAATAAAATAATAAACAAAGTGAAATGGTTGCTAAGCTGCTACAAGCGTCGGAAGCAGATACTGTTAGATTTCTTTATGGCAGCCGCCATTATGGATAGCGTGGAAAGCTGGATACGGTTTCTCAAATAGACGGTTCGATTATCCTCAAACGAATAAAATTCATCAATAATGAGTATCTGTAGTTTCAAGGGTAAAAATTATTGAATAATGGTAAAATTTATCCAATGATGATAAAAGAAGATCCTAATGAAATTCCTTCATGCGTTTAAATATTCTTGTTGATTGTAGCTTCCGACTGTGATTGAATATTGACGACGTTATTTTTCGGTTCTTTCAGTCTTTATGATAAGCTAAAACAGGTTTTGCGTCAACTATCCGACGTTTCGGTGTTTATCACACCTTCTTCAAGGATTTAGAAGCTGCTTTTTGTTGTACTTATGTGTGTCATGTCCAAGTCCGACATATTGCTGTCTGAGAGTTTCAATAATAGCGTCCAACTACGGCGCATGTGTTTCGATTTTTGTGCACAATCCATTGTTCGATTGAAATATTTGTACGAAAAGCTATGTTAAGCTTTCCTTTCGCTTTCGATAAAAGCTGTTTTGTTTATAACGACTACTTGAAGTGCGCGGGCGATAAAATATTGCTTTGGCCGTAAGGGTCATTAGGCCGAGGTCATTTGTCCGAAAGAGTCGTTTTGGCAGGTCATTGGCCGAAAGGTCATTCGGCCAAAAGGGTCGTTGGCCCGAAAAGGTCGTTTAGCCGAAAGGGTCATTTTAGGCCAAAAGGTCATGACGAAAGGTCGTTTGGCCGAGGTCATTTGGCCAAAAGGTCGCTGACCTTTCGGCCAAACGACCCTTTCAACCAAATGAACTTTTCGGACAAATGATCCTTTCAGCCAAAATGACCTTTGGCCAAATGACCTTTCGGCTTAATGACCAAAACTTTCAGCCAAATTACCCTTTCGGCCAAATAACTTTCGGCCAAATAACTTTCGGCCAAATAACTTTCCGCCTAATGGTCTGTTCAGCCAAATGGTATATTCGGCCAACCAACTTACGGCCTGAGTGGCATTCGGCCAAATGACTTTCGGTCGAATGGGTTTCGGCCGAACGACCCTTCCCCCTTAATTTTGACTACCCCCCCTGGGATGAATTTTTGAAGTTTTTAAAGAGTGATTATAAATCAATAATTTATAGATCATTGTTTCAATCCATGAGCAAAAACATTTTGCCACTAAAAATCCTGCCGAGTCACCCCAAAACGAAGGTGGTAACAACCATTGTCTAATTAGCACTTTGTGTATCAGCTATACTGCCCATTATCGCATATTTGTAACATTTGCATTTTCGGCGATTTTGAGTTAAGCTTAGGGATCTTCCCCAAATTGTTATTTATTTAAGCTGACTAAGTGAAAGCAAAAAGTTTGTTCTAGAAAACCTGGAAAAACCATCAAGTTGTTTTGTAACATTGAGCGAAGTGACCGCATATCGGTAACACTGGAAAATTCTATCGCAGGTATACCGTATTCTTTGAACAAAAAAATCGCAATTGGGGTTTGACAGTGGGCCCTGTTAAACCTCTATAAAAAGCTGTATGTATCCGCAAGTAGGCCCCACCAAAGCGACCGTGTGCCGCTCAAAGCGCACAAGCCCAAGTCCTAGTGTTAGGTGAGACAGCCCGACGGCCCTCCGACGAGACAGGAGGTTTGCACAGGCCCAATAAGCCGCCTGGAAATCCAATCATTACGAACAATATAAGAAATAATAGATGCGTGTAACACTGTACGGAGCCACAATTATTTTGTTATATTTACAATTGATATCATCTTAGTTAGCAAAAAGAGAAACATGCCAACGTATTCGTACTAGTGACTCGGTAGGGTTTACAATATTTATGGATGGACGGGAGGCTTAGGATTTGAGACAAAGAGAATTTCATCTACCAATCCGGCAAATATTGATCTGCATTATAATTCCAATGAAATGTGCGTCTGCTTTATTCAGGGTCTTCCAGAAACGAACCAACATTTGTTGACTAAAGAAAATATCCATGGGGATGAACTCCACTCCGGCTTCCCTCCATATAACTAGCAAACGGACCACCATCTCAACTTTCCGTGAAGAACAAACCACTCCAATGCCAACCAGCGCTTTGATGGCTATAATTTCCTCAAAGAAAACATCAATTACGCCGCCTCTCCGAGAAGAGCATTGCTTTAAAGCATCGCTTTTAACTCATCATCACTTTCATTTCGGCGTTGCATGGTTCTCGTTCCCATCCATCTCTATTTCTTGGTTTGCCAACATATAAAGAGTGCAGATCACCACAGCAGCGTGCCGCAGTTTTCCGATCCTAATCAATCATTTTCGTAGGAAGGTATTTGGCGAACGAGTTCAGTTGCTCGGCCCCGGTAAGTGGGTGGAATCGATCATGTAGCCGCGAATTCGAATGTTACGTCGAACGTTTCTCTCTTTCGCTAGTTAGGGGATGGATCGTGGACTGTTAGGCGGGATATGATTATAATTAATCGATTCTGCTAATACCTATCTATTATTAGATACTAATGAGTTCCCGTGTGAATATGCTTTGGAAGGTACTAAAGCTTTCGAATGGAGGGATGAAGCATTAGTCTGTATACCACAGGGCCAAGACTATAATTTAGATAGTTTGTTTAGCATATCTTTAAAGTGACTGCATTATCAACATATTTTTTAACATTTTGCGCGTGAATATTTAAGGAAGTTCACATAGTAGAATGTGTAACAAAATACGTAAAAGCTAAGCTAAATGGGGTGCTGGGTCATTAGCCGAAGGTCATGAAGCCGAATGACAAGTGAGAAGTAGAGAAATGAGAGGTTACGTTTTCTTCCTTCTTTATTCCTCCTTGTTTCTTCCTTGTTATTTCTCACTTCTTATTTCTCATTTTTCATTTCAGTTCTCGAATAATTTGTTTGTCGTGTTGAAATTTTAAAAACAATTACTTTGATAGTTCAAAATCTTCATGTATTACAATCTGATGCACATTTGTACACCAAATTTCACGCAGAACGAAAAACAACCAAACAATAAATCAATCTAATCGGCCTGATTTCGTTGAATTGATTTGTTTCAGTATTGCTTTTAGATTAGGATATAAGAGAAACCAATCAGGATATGTTGGTGCATTGAATCATTGTTATCTATTAATCAGATCAAAGGGAAAAAAACGTTACAATACATGCTCAAGTAACGAAAATCAAAGTTACTAGAATTAAGAACCTCAAACAACCGCGCCCATGTGGTCAACCCTCCGTGATACCGTTGTTGTGATACCCTTCTACATATTGTATACTAAATACGTGCCTTGGCGGCGTGAGCTTGGCATTCTCACCCCTCAACAACGACCCACCCCACTCCTCTGTAACTCTAATGTGGATACCGAGTGGCTACCGTTGATATATGCCCTCATGGGTCTTATTTTCTCATTTTATGGACACCGCAGCCTTAGCCCAACTTTGTTCAACTATGCTTCATACATGATCAGTGATCGCCCTCAGAACATCGACCGGCTCTTTCAGGCAAACGCGATAAGTTTAGTCCATTCGAACGCGCATATGGCACCAACCCAAGTGCAGCCATGTGTCGTCGTCAAACTCAAACTGCGCGGCGGCAGCTCGCGTGAATGCCCCATGACTGCCCTGATAAAATATTAACACAATATGTGAGCGTTCGCGGTGCGGTGGAAAATAAATCGCTAAAAACGAAAGATTGCAGCTCTGCGGCGCGACCTGGCCCATAAAATAAAAACCCCGTGCGCGACAGAAGCTGATTACAGCTCTTTTGTTTGCATAAACTTTATTGTGAGAAAATGGAAGATAAACTGTTGCCACATGGTTCGTAGAATTTTCCATCGCATTTACTGCCCTCGAAGGGGAAACTTTGGCCCGGTACAGGGCAGCGTCTGTCAGGCTAAAGGGATTCTGATGATAGCATCGTTGATGGAGGCGTACTCGGTACTGGATGAGACGGAAATTAGCTGCGCATATTGATAACAGAAGCTTTAAAAGCTATCTCGAACTGGTGTAACAAAGGAGAAATTTAAGGTTGATTCCGATTACTTAATTGCCACAATTAATTTTAAACATTTTTCTATCCATGTAAACACAAATAAGCAACATTGCATTCATAGTCGTCCCAGCGCTTTCAATGATTCATTGTATGTGGATCATGTGGTATATAGATGAGGTACAACAAAAAATAAGCAAATTTATATAATAAAACCCAGAATAATCCAACTAGCGTTGGTGGTGCCTTTCTCGCATTTAGTTAAGACACCAACCTTATATGGGGTTTATATAGTCCGATGTACCATTTTCTTCATAACTTTTAAACGCAATGACCGATCGTTAATAGTGATCAACAAGCCCTTGTCCCCTATCGCATAAAACTTGTTGCGAAAAAATCGGTTAAGGATTACTATACGAAAAGTTGTCTAATATTTTTTATTGCTTTTGTGCACACACACACATACATACACACGGACAGACAGACATGTGCTCAGTTTGTCGAGCTGAGTCGATTGGTATATAACACTATGGGTCTCAGAGGCTTCTATAAAAAGTTCGTTTTCGGAGTGAAATGATAGCCTTTCGGTGCAACTTCGTTGTACGAGAAAGGCAAAAAGGTATAATAGAAACGATAATCATTTAATTTATATAGGGTGGGTGTACCAATCGTCGCCATACTTAAGAAAAAAACCCAACTTAATTCACCGAGTAGTGATACTGCCTTTCTCGCATTTAGCCAAGACACCAACCTTATATGGTGAATATGGTTCGATGTACCATTTTCTTTATAACTTTTAAACGCAACGGTCGATCGTTTCAAAATTCAATAGTGATCAACTAGGCTTTGCCCCCTGTCGAATGCAATTTGTGCAATGCAAATCGGTTAAGGATTACTATATAAAAAATTGTCTAATGTTTTTCTTAGCTTTTGTGCACACACATGCACACACACACAACGGGTACTGAAATGAATTCCCTCAAACATGTGCACTTTACGATCCAATCATATACAGAAATAGGTGGTTGAAATTCAAAAGATTCCCAAAACTTATTAGGGCATCCAGGATCCATAATATATGAAAGTTCAAAACAACTCGAAACATTTCGGGCTAAAAAATTCTCCTTGAAATCCTTCTAGAAGCTTCCCTGAGAACTTCGGAATTCCTCCGGAAAGTTATCCACAAATTCCTCTGAAAATCGTTCGAAAATCCTTCTCATGTAATTGTAATTCCTCCTTATCTAGAAACCTAGATATTTCTTCGGCTATTCTCTCTTCAGGAAGAATCCGGCATTTCCTTCAGGCATGCATTCGAGAGTTCCATCAAGAATACATACGGAATTTCTTCCCAAAATTCTACCAGAAGTTTCTTCAAAAATTTATGACGGAAATCCTCCTCTATAAGCAATTTCTTCGGAAATTCTTCTGGGAACTTCTCCGGGCATTCCTCTCGGAACTCTTCCTTTAATTCCTCCGGGAATACTTCAAGGAAATTTTCCGGGAATACCTCCAAACATTCAATAGCAAAATCATCTAGCATTCCAATCTGGAATTCTTTTCGCAATTACTTCAGAATATCCTTCAAGAAATCCTCTAGAAATATCTCCATGAATTTCTCCTGGAATTCGTCCAAGTATTTCCCCAGAAATTCTTACAGGTATTTTTCAGGAGTTTCTTCAGGAATTCCTTCAAAATTTCTCCGGGAGATTTTTCCACGGAAGTGTACTAAATTCCTTCCAGACTTCACTCGGAATTTACTCGGATATCTGCCAAGAGTTCTTCCAGAAATTTCTTCGGAACAATCCGCAGAAATTTTCTTCAGCAATTCATCTGGGAATACTTTCAGGATTTCATCTGGGAATTTCTGCATTAATTCCTTCTGGTATTTTTCTGGGAATTCCTTCAGATATTTTTTCGGAAATTCCTTTAGGAACTTCTCTAAGAATTATTTCAGGACTTCCATGAGGGTATTCCTCCGGAAGTGCTTGTGGGAGTTCCTCCGGGAGTTCTTCCAGGAGTTTTGCCAAGAAATTCTTCGTTAATACCTCCAGGAACTTCACAGGGAATCCTGGGCGATATTTGGCAGGAATTTCACGGGAAATGGGATTTCGGGAGTTCCTTCGGAAATATTTTTTCTCTTCCTCTAGAGTATTCCACCGGATGTTCCTCTGAAGTTCCACCAGTAGTTCCTTCGGGAATTCAATCAGGCTTTCTTCCAGGAATTCATTTAGCATTTCTTTAGGCATTTATCTACAAATTCCTCCAGAAATTCCTCGGAGAAATTCTCTGGGAATTCTTACGGGAATTCCTCCGGGAAGTTCTTTTAAGAATTCTTACGGAAGTTCCTTTGGGAGTTCATCCTAGAATTCTTACGAGAGTTCCTCCAGGATTTCCTCCGGAAATTCTTCCTGTAGTTCTTCGATAAATTCCTCCAGAAGTTCCACCGGCAGTTCCTCCGAGAATTCCTCTTATAATTTCTTCGGAAGTTCCTATAGAACATCCCCCGGGAGTTCCTCCGGAAATTACTCTGGGAGTTCCTCCAGGAGTTCCTTTTCAGAGAAACACCCGGAGAAACTGCCGGTGAAACTCCCGGAGGGATTCTCGTAGAAACTACAGGTGGATCTCCCGGAGGAATTTCAGAAGGAACTGCCGGAGGAGCTCCCGTAAGATCTCCCGTAAGAACTCCCGGAGGAATTTCAGGAGGAATTTTTAGAAGAATTCCTAGAGGACCTCCCAGATGAGATCCTTGAGAAACTATCGGAAGAACTTCGGGAGGAATTTCCAGCTTAATTTCTGAAGAAAGCCTAAATGATTTCCTGAAAAAACCCTGAATAATTTCCTGGAATAGCTTCTGGTGGAACTCCCGGAGGAATTTTCGGAGGAACTCCACAATGTATTGCTGGTGGAATTCCCGGAGGAAATCTCGAAGGAATTTTCTGGAAGAATTTCTGAAGAAACTCCCGGGAGAATTTTTAAAGGAACCCCGGGGAAACTACCAGAAGCATTCTCGGAAACAAGAGAATTCATCTTATAGACAAATCTCGTCTAGCTGAAACCTTTGTTGGGGTTTGTAGCTGGACCATCATCATCATCAGAGGACCTCCCGGAGAATTCCCTGAAGAGCTTGCAGAGAAATTCTCGGAGGAGCTTCTAATGGAAAATTATATAAATTCCTGAAAAGCTAAATAAATTCCAATTCTGCCGAAATCGCGGAAGAATTTTCAGAGGAACTACCGATAGAACTACCGGAATAACTCTCTGAAGGAAATCCTAGAGAAATTCTTGGTGGAAATGCCGGTGGAACTCCTGAAAGAATTCCAGGAGGAATTTTCGGAGAAACTCTTGGAGGCTACAATCCGGAATTCTTACAGGATTTCATTGCGAATTAATCTAGGAATTCCTCCGAAAATTCCATTGTTGAATTCATTTTCGGTATAATTTCTGTATAAATTTCCGGTAGAATTCCTGGAGAAATTCTTTGAAATTTTCACAAGAAATTATTCGAAACAATTCACGGAAAATTTTATGGAATTTACACAAGAAATTCGAAGATTTTTCACAAGTGAAATTCTCCTAGGAATGTTTACTGTGCAATTCTTGCTTGGAATTTCCACGGAATATTCTTATTCTTAAAAATTATGGGGAAACAGCACGAAATTATTTGAATTATTGCAGGGGGAAATTCTGCAGAACTTATAAAGCTCGTGAATATTTTCTTTGGGAGTAAATAATGGTGGAATTTTTAGATCAATTCAGCAAAATTTATGGTGGAATTCCTGGAGACACTGCCGAAGAAATTGCTTTTTGGAGGCATTCTAAAGAATCCCTGATAGAATTTCGGATAGAATTCAGGAGCAAGTGTCAGAAGAATTCCTGAGAATTTGCATATTGATTTTACTGCCTATTTTATAATAAATAATATTATTTCAGAGAGGATTTTGTTTTAGAAATTCAGATGTATGGTTTTAGATTTTCTTTAACTTGTATGGAAGAATGCTATGATTTTTTGTAATAATTGTTATAGCCGAATTTTATATATTTCTTTTTTGAATACTAGAGTTCGTTAATATTTTTTCTCACTTTATTTAAAAATATCTGATGAGCATAAAATCACGCATTTTTAAATCCATTAATTTTAATCATTATTGTTTCGATTTGGTTTTGGATTTGGTTTCATGTGTTAATATTCATGTGTTTTTATAACAAGTAAAACTACTAGAAAACTACGATTTAGAAGACCAAAAATTTGGCCCCTTTCTCGAAATCCCACTGCCTATGACCCTAAGGATCGCTTGATAACTCCTGCAGAGCAGGCAGCTCTATTTAGTCAGCTCACACAATCTTGGACAGAACATCATTAGTCCACATGAAGCAGCCGCCAGCGAGTTTGCAAACAACATCCATCTGACTTCAAGCGACTTCTCGGAGGAGTTTAAGATCTCATCTCGATCGAATTGACGACCTATATCAAATCATCCAAAGCATGAAGACACCAGGATTCGACAGCATACTAAATCTCGAGCTGAAACACATGATTTATTTATCATCAGACTAAGGAGTGGCCTGTGCTGCACATGAAAGACTTCCATTCAGCTCGGTCCATGGCTGCACTTCGCCAACCACGCAGTCTGCGGAGGGTCCGCAAGTCGTCCTCCACCTGATCGATCCACCATGCCCGCTGTGCACCTCGCCTTCTTCCTGTCGGATCGTTGTGAGAACCATTTCACCGGATTACTGTCCGACATTCTCACGTCGGCCCACCGCAGTTCCGATTTCGCGGTGTGAACGATGGATGGTTCTCCAACAGCTGATGCAACTCGTGGTTCATTCGCTCCTCCACGTACCGTCCGCCATCTGCACCACCATAGATGGTACGCACACTTTCCATTCGAAAACTCCCAGTGCGCGTTGGTCCTCCACGGCACGTCCAGGTCTCGTTCCGTAGATAATACCGGTCTTATAAGCGTTTTGTAGATAGTCAGTTTGGCATGGCGGCGAACTCTCATTCGATCGGAGTCGGGTCAAAGTACGGCGATTTCCAGCCACTATGCGTCTCCGAATTTCTCTGCTGGTATCGTTATCGGCGGTCACCAGTGAGCCCAGTACACAATTCTTCAACACCTGATTTCGTCACCACCGATAGAAACTCGTGGTGGGTGGCTCACATTGACCTTCTGAGCCTCTTCCTATCATGTACTTCGTCTTCGACGTGTTGATGACTAGTCCAATCCGTTTAGCTTGCTTTTCAGTCTAATGTAGGCTTCCTCCATCTCTCTCAAAGTTACGTGCCATGATATCAATGTCGTCGGCGAAACAAATAACTGGACGGACTTCGTGAAAATCGTACCACTCGTGTCAATCCCTGCCCTTCGCATTACTCCTCCAAAGCAATGTTGAATAGCAGACACGAAAGACCATCACTTGCCGTAACCTCCTAGCGTTTCAAAAGGAATCGAGAATGCCCCTGAACTCGAACTACGCACATCACCCGATCCATCGTCGCCTTGATCAACCGTATCAGTTTATTCGTAAATCCGTTTCGTGCACTAGCTGCCATAGCTGGTCCCGATCGATTGTATCATATGCGGCTTTGAAGTCGATAAATAGATGATGTGGCACGTTGTATTGGCATTTTGCAATACCTGACGTATGGCGAACACCTGGTCTGTGGTAGAGCGTTCACCCATAAATCCCGCCTGGTAATGCCCTCACGAACTCTTCTGTCTAAGGTCGGCGGCATAAAATTTGGGAGAGTACCTTGTAGGCGGCGTCTGCAATGTGATTGCGCGGTAGTTGCCAATCCAGCTTATCGCCCTTTTGTAGATGGGACAAGACACCTTCCATCCACTCCTGCGGCAGAACCTCATCCTCCCAAACCTTGAATCACCAGTGCAGCGCTCTAGCCAGTGCTTCACCACCGTGTTTAAACAGCTTCCTGTAGTTGGTCAACTGCAGGGCTTGTTGTTTTTCAGCGGCCGATCTCTCCTGGATTTCCTGGAGATTCGAGCGGAAGTCGCATGTCCTGCGCGCGTGCTCCTAGGTTCATTACATACCGCCACCGTTGTCTGCCATATCGCCATTCAGGTGCACTTCGTAGTGCCTTACCTTTGGATCACTTCACGCCTGTTCGTGAAGGTTCCTTTATGTCCTTCACATATCGGGCTGTGGCACGTGGCCCTCGTGAACGGTTCAACTTCATAGAACTTTCGTCGTTATTATCGCGGTACAGTTCTTCCGTCTCTTCACGGTCTCGATCTTCCTGCTGGCACTTTTCCTCCGGAAAATCGAGTTTTGTCTGTTCCGCGCCCGTTTGTACCGTTCGCCCTCGCGGTGTTGCAGCAATCTCGCCATGCTGCATTCTTCTCCTCAACCAACTGCTCACATTCGCCGTCATACCAGTCGTTTCTGATCCGGAGCCACCGCGCCTAGTGCAGCGGGCTGGTGTACCAAGGCGGATCGAATATCTCTCCAGCCATCTTCAAGAGATGCTGCGCCTAGCTGTCCTTCCGTTGGGAGTTCCACTTCCAGTGCTGCGCAGTCTTGGCTAGCTCACCGTCTTGTACGCCAATGTTAAGCCGCGGCGGACGACTCCGAACGTTGATCACCGTCAGAGTTTTGAGCTCAGACATACTGCGACGAGGTAGTGATCGGATTCAATATCTGCAGTGCGGTAGGTGCAGCCGTTCGTGATGTCGAGAAGAATTTACCGTCGATTAGAACGGCGATTTGGTTTTCCGTTACTTGATTAGGTGATTCATGTGGCCTTGTGGATATTCTTGCGGGAAGAAAAGCTTCGGACTATTCCGCGGAGGCTGCAAAGTTTATGTCGTTGGCCGTTGTCGTTCGATACGGCAGACTATCCGGTCCGATGACCGGTCTATACATTCCTCCTTCCTACCTGAGCGCGTCATGTCACGATGACGATTTTGACGTCCCCGTGGGGCATCCATCGTATGTCTGCTCCAGCTGCGCATAGAACGCTTCTTTCTCGTCGTCGGATCTCCTTCGTGTGGGCAGTCGTTGATGATGCTCAGTTGAAGAAACGGCTGAAACACATGAGTGCTCCATTATTTGAGCACCTTTCGCTGATTCTCAATCAGTGTCTGCGACTCAGCTACTTCCCATCGTCCTGGAAGTCTGTGAATGTCATTCCCATCTGGAAGTCTTGGAAGGATCCTCTTCCTCTCCAAAAAAAAAACTATCGCCCTATCAGCCTTCTCTCAGGGTTATCCAAGCGTTTGTTCACTCCGACTTTGTCACTGTTTAAGGCTTTGTTGCGAGGACTCCACGACATGAAGGAAGATGAACTCAAACTGAGCTCGAAAGTTGCTGTCTGAAGCAGTGGCGTTCACAAGATCGCTCGTCATGACAAGGCGAGTAGATATCGCGACCAGTTTTACTTGGTACATCTGAATAACGGCTCCACCACGTGGAAGGACTTGAAGCTGGTATGCGTTATAAATAACACACCGTCGTTGACTGGGAGCGATATCGGGCAGTGTCGACGTCACGCAGACACCAACCGCTTCAATTTCGGCACGGCACCAGGAACTGCCGCATGAAGCCGCGTTGCAACAAGTGTAGCAAACCCCATCCGACTGATGAGTGCGACAAGATGAAGGTGGCCGATCATAAGTGGTCAACTGTGGCGATAAACATCGGGCCACAAATGGCTGTCCAAAGCGAGCAGAGTTCCTGGAAATCCGGAAGAAGGCTTCATGATCCTGTCGTAGAAGAATCGTGGAGCGGTCGGCCGCTCCAGCACGACGGCTCCATTCTCCAGCGAATGACGGCCCTCCTCATGGAAAGGAAATAGACGTGGAGTTCATCACCGAAACGCACCTGAACCCGAAGGTAAACGTCAATCATCAATTTCCCATCGTGAGACCTGACCGGTCGTCTCAGACAGGTAGTGTGGCCATCGTTCGATACAACATCAACTGTCGCCTGCTACCAAGCTTCCAGCACGATGTCATCGAGGCCAGTCGAAGTTACCACCACACACGTCCACACAATCTTGCTCATCATGGCATACCAAGCAAACCGGTGCGTGAGACCATCGCAGAATGGTCGGATTCGTCAAATTTCACGACATAAATCAATAACTCAAAACCATCAGTGCTATAGTTTTACGTCTTCAGAAGAAATGATCTACAAGAAGATATCTCTTTTGGTGTAAATTGTCATTAGGGTTCTCCTGGAAGTTTTTTGAAATGTATTTTTACCCTTTTGAGTTAGGAGTTCATTAGTTCTACAAAGTTGTAGAGAATTAATTCTAAGATTTTTGCTTAATAAACATTTATTTTATCTCATAGGTGATGTTTTATGACAAAATTCCTAAATTTAGATAGGTGGTCCGAAAAAATAGTTTTAGCTTCCACTTTCATCAATTCAGAATATTTTCCAAAACTGTCTTACCATGCTTCATGTCTATGGATGGCGCATCTTTTGTTACATAAGATGGTTGATAGCTTCATTTTCAAGCATATTATAAGCGTTTTTTCACGAAAAGTGATATTTTTCTGAGTCTCTACTGCAATAGTAGCAAATATTAGCAAAATTTCAATTGTTATCTGAAAGTATACATGCAGGCCCATCAAATCCATGGTATTTCATTTGTCCATGTTTGACCACTTTTGTTTGATGATAGTATTATTTTTGTAATGAAAATTAGGTGAAACAATATCATCTTTTGATTTTCGCAATATTTGGTAGAATAAAGACAAGAAACCGTCTTCGACCAGGGTCGTACAGTCTGAACACTTAAACCTAGACAACTGACGGACACATAATACCCAGTGGGAGGAGAATTTTTCGATCACGAAAAGTTTCTTCCTACCGAGGCGGAAATCGAGCCCACGTTCCATAGTCCATGCCTCTAGACATTTACGGCGCAACGCACGGCCAAAAAGACCACAAGGAATCGTTCTTTATCTAAAATATTTAAATCAACTCGCGTAAAAGAAGTCAAAAATCATTTTGGATTTAACTACTGGAACGATTTTCAAGGTGTTCTCAGAAAAATGCTTAAGAGCGCTACTTTGTGACGAAATACAAAATCATAAAATTCAAGTTGTTTTCATTAATTCTGCAGAATAATTTCATTTCACAGTTTCTAAGTGAGTGTCGCCAATAATAAGAGATTCCAAGAACATTGATATTTAGTCCAGTAGTTCAAAATTATGTTTTAAAATATTTTTCAAAATGTTGATTTTTCGACCACCCTGGATCGAAATCGAACAAAATTAAAAAGTGAGTTTATTTATTTTCAAAAGAATGATTCTACCAAATATTGCGAAAATCAGAGATATGGTATATGTGTTTCTCATGAAAGCTGATTTTCATACAAAACTATATAATTATCAAACAAAAGTGAACAAAGATGGACAAATGAGATACCATGGATTGTTGGCCTGATGTATACTTTCAGATTACGATTGAAATTTTGTTAATATTTGCAACTAGCTGCTGTAGAATACTCAGAAAATATCACTTTTTCATGAAAAACGCTTATAATATGCTTGAAATGAGTATCAACCATTCATGTAACCAAAAGATGCTCATCTAAAGACCATGAAGGATGCTAAACAGTTTTAAAATATCCGAATTGATTAAAGTGGAAGCTAAACTATTTTTCGGACCACCTCTAAATTCTAATATTTTGTCATAAAACATCACCTGTATGAGATAAAATAAATGTTTATTAAGGAAAAATGCTTAGAATTAAATTTTTCTAAATCTAGGAATTATATGAACTCTAACTCAAAAGGGTAAAAAATACATTTCCAAAAAAATCACAAGGGCCACCTCATGAGAACATACACCGAAAATAGATATCTTCGTAGATCATTTCTTCTGAAGACGTCAAACTCTAGCACTGATGGTTTTCGAGTTATTGATTTATGTCGAAATTTGACGAATCGACCATTGTGCATCGCCGTTCTTCATCGTCAAGTTATGGGAGGCAAGGTCAGTGCATCATTGCATGTACCATCTGTAGCGTTACGAGGAAGGCATTTAACGATCCTAAGCCGGATTCCCCACTCGGCTGAGTCGGTCCGGACTCCATGAAACGTTAGATCTCGTATAACCAAATGAACGATCACATCTGCATTCGATAGTGTACCAGGAGCTCAACTCGGATCACTATCCGGTGGTGGCGGAAGGGGCCCACGGTTAATCGGCATCAGCACCTGGCGCAACTACTATCGAGTTGAATGGGTTCCAAAGATGCGTACGTCAACATGGATACAGCAACATCCGACACCTGGGAAATCGACGAACAGCTCCATCTCCCAGGATGGTGAACCAAAACCAAAAACCAATACACTCACCAAAGAGATCTGTTTAGAAATGTCACCTGCAGGCAGTATCAGCGTACTGGGCTGCCTGCGCTTGACAACAATCATCCAGGCCAGAATGGTGGACCTCAGGAAAAGTTCTTCTTCTTACTTCTTATTGGCATAAATCTCACTCTTATTCCCATTACATGTTCATTCAGCATTCACAGTTATTAATCACGAGCAACAATCACATTGCTGAACGCCGCCTATAAGAAACTCTCCCTAATTTTATGCCGCCGACCAACACCAAAGTTCGGGGCAGTACGGATTTATGGGTAACGCCTACCACAGATCGAGTTCGCCGTACGGCAGAAATTGCAGAAATGTCGCGAATACAACGTACCCACACATCGGATTTCCAGATAAACTGATACGGTTGATTAAGGCGATGATGGATCGGGAGACGTACTCGAGTTTCATGGGCATTCTCGAGTCCCTTCGATACGCCAGGGTCTCTGTAAAATGTAAAAACCACATCGGACTGAGAGGGACGCAAACGTATCGAATTTGTCACAATACGTCGAAGACGAAAAATGATAGGAAGAAGGTCAGAGGGAAATGTAAACCATCCACACGAGTTTGCATCGGTGGTGACGAAATCGAGGTGGTTGAAGAATTCTACTTGGGCTCACAGTGACTCCGCTAACGATACCAGCAGAGAAATTCAGGACGCATCGTGGCAGGAAATCGTACATACTTTGACCTGCAAGACGCTCCGATCGAAGAGAGTTCGCCGCCGTCAAACTGATCATCTACAAAACACCTGTTAGACCGGTAGTTCATTATGGACGAGACCTGGACGATGCTCGTAGAGGACCAACGCGCACTATAGTTTTCGAGAGGACAGTGTGCGTACCATCAATGGGCGTGCGATGGCGGACGATACGTGGAGGAATAAACCACGAGTTGCATCAGCGTTGGGAGAACCGTAAAGACTGTGGCGGTCGGGCAGTAGCCAGAATGTATGGTACATTGATTCTTGACAGCGATCCGACGGACGGACAATGTAGGGAAACTATTCCGTTGTCCATCTCACTGAACATATATTCATATCATCGCGAAACAAAGAAAAATAACGCCAATTTCATTCTTATTTTTTACTAGCTTGCGGGCTCACAGCCGAAAAAATCACAAAAATAAGAAACTAATCAAATTCTTTTTCATGTGTTTTCGTGGATGAAGTCCAGGAGCAGTAACCCAAATAGTATGAAGTTAACAACAAACTGAAAAAATTGTCCACCAGTATGCAAACGTTTATTATAAGGTGGTCTTTTAGAAATGGCAAACGATTGTTCTCAAGTGGAAGTGCGACAGAGAGACTGAAGAGGCTTAGCGACGTTTTGTGTTAATTCTGATGATATTTTTGCGGAGGTAGAACAACAACACACACCTGTCTCATTGATACTGTCCGACGGGAGAGGGTTGATCGTTGATGTGCGCACCCATCGACGTTGTTCGAGCAGAGCCCTTGCTGCAATGTTATTGAACTAAAATGCTGTTGTTTATGTTTCAATCGAAGACATTGGGCACAAGCGAAACATCGAAAAAAACCACACCTCCTCGGCGTTGATAGAAATGCGAAAGATGCATCCGAGCTGATAACATTTGATCGGTATTGTCGATCGATCCGAGCTGTGGAGAGAGAGACATTGGCGAGGCTCAGGCCGAGACCACGTGAGTCCTGGATCTAAGGACCGCACGGATTGTCGAAGAATCAAGGCGTGTGTATGAGTATGAATGATTCGTTTGCGGAAATCTGATTGAGATGCTGTGGCGAGCGCGATCCCTTCAACCTTCAAATGTTGTGTCACTCATCGGGGTATGGGTGGGAAGACATGCATCTGACGTTGACGACGACGTTCATGAAAACACGTTAGGGTTTGCTTCGGAGTTTAATGATGTCGAACGATGCGACGATCGGAGTGATTGGGAAATTGCATCCGCTCGGACGACCGTCGCTGTTAATCTCGTTTACGACGGAGACTCAACCCACAGAAATTAGACAAATCATCAAATCGGTATCAATTACGGAACCATGCGGTATCGAACGGATTTTCAAAGAACACACTAAATCCCTTTTCCGAACGTCTTCATCTGATCAGCACAGCACCTGTGGAGGTGGAAGGAAGGTTTTGTGAACGTTAAGTTATTCCGTTTTCGTTCCCACTCCCGAACTGCTTATTACTGCAGCCGTAGAAGAGATCACGCCCAGGGAAGCAACAAGCAAAAATCGACCGGACAGAACTCGAGCCTTTCGGAGGCGAAACGGGTAGTAGGCAGTCGTCTGTGTGGTCTTCGAAGGAAATTTGATCATACCTGAAGGTGGTTTGAAAACGCAAGCAATTTGATAAAATACTTTCTAATGGAATCAAACTGAAATTTCAGAAAATCGTAAAAAAAAATAAGCTTGCCATAAAAAAAATGAGACAATTAGCAGAAATTTAGCAGCATTTATTTTAAAACTAGTATAAATAATGAAAAAATACATTATCTAAGAGAGCGTTCCATAAAACATTTGTCGGGATTGAAGGGATGGAGTAGTTTTATGGAATATGACGACTTATACAAAATTTGAGTTGACTGTGTGATTTGGGGAGTGATTTCTTCCTCGTTTTCGACGGCTTTTAGATTCTACTGACCCACTCTTTACTAATGTATTCACATCAACTTTCTCACAGATATACATTGATTGAATTATACACATAAATGTGTGCTGTTTCTGGATTGCAATCCAAAGCCTTTTATGATGGTTAATCCATCACATTCCTCCACAAAGTTTGAGCTAGACGATTTATCTTTGGGGTAAATAATTATTATCGATTCAATCAGTTCAAATGGCAAATTGGAGACTTCCCTCGAGAATTGAAGAAATACCATATGTACATGCAAACTTAGTTTAACGAGAAATGGAAATGAAAAACCTATATTTAAAAAAACTACTTTGAAAATGCAGACATTCTGCCACTTTGCAAACCATCAACCAAGAAGGCCCAAATCCAAAATGACTTATGCAGGGCACATATTGTGAGTGAGTGAGTGAGTGTCGGTCCGTCGTCTTGTTCCATCGTACAGGTCCCTTACAAGAAAAAACCACCAACCCTGATCCGCACCGTGCATATTCAATCCATTCCGAAAGCGATTGAAGTATAACATCGAAATTAAGTAACGCCGCTGACAGCCATCGGAGGCCGTCATGTTTCAGCTGTGTAGTCCCGAATCCCGGCCGTTTGGTTGAAAGTTGGCATTTCCTTCGCCGGTTATTTGCGTGTCGTTCTTTCGGGAAAAAAAACCAAACCGATACACTTCAATCATGCACCGAATGCCACGGTTGAGCGGCCGACGTCGTCGTTTGAAGGATTAGCACGCAACGCACAAGGACGAAGCCTGACTTCATTACCTACCCGGGGTTTCTGTTGTATGTTGCAAGTATAGGGTAAAGTGCGTTATGAGTATGTTCACTGGTTCAACCTTCGAGAGAAAATGCGATGTACGTGAATGTTTTGTTGCTCAAAATAAATTTAATACCAACTGTACCTTTTGGAGAATGGAGCGTGCGCTACGAGCTGTGTGGGAACGCATATAAACGAAATCAGCGGCTTTTTGACATTACGAAAATTGGCGCCCCATCATTGTAATAACACCGCGTGTTACGGGCGGAGTTCCCATGGATTGATGCAGTAAGATGGAAAATTCTCATAAATGGATGGACGTTATGCCTTATGCCGCATAACGGCGGACACATCAATCCCAATGCTGCTAAAAGGAATGAGTCATGTACTTTTCATTAAAATGAAACAGGTGCGAATTTAATGAAGAATGAAAAGTATACAAACTAATCACAAAGATATGAGTATTTATCTCTTTCGCAACTACTCATATAGGGTGTACAGCTCAAACTTTGGCCTATATGCTGCGGTTGAGCACATTTATCGTTAGAAATCTTCATATATTACAGTTGCAACCAAAATTATTCCACCGGCTTGATTGCTTACTTTTGTTGTTGACGCAAAAAACCTAAAATGGACATTTTAGGGTGGCTCAAAAAACACTTTTCCAAATTTTTTGACGGGCCGCCCTCTTATTCGGTTCATTTGATGCCCTGATGCTCTGGAAAAATTTAGGCAAATCGGTCAACGTTTGGCAGGTGCTAAACTCGTTGGAAGTTTATATGGAAAAATGTGCAGAAACATCCAAAAACAGTGATTTGCAGTTGACGGCCAACTTACGATGACGAACTATGATACAGATCTTGTAGAATTTAATACAGAATGTTAAGCAGAAAACCGCGAGAAGATTAGAGTTTGCCCGGCCTATCAAAAAATTTGAAAAAGGTTTTTCCCATACTAATTTGAGCCACCCTAATGTCCATATTACAAGCCATTTTGCTTGCGTTGAATGAAGGCAGCACGCTCTGCACTAAAGAGCCATTAGGCTTCGGTCTTGAAGGAGCTAGCAGCAGCTTTAGAGCTCCGGCCCTAAAGGAGGCTTCTGAGCTCTGAGTTGAGCTTGAAGGAGGTTTGGACTCTTGAAGGAGTTGTCTTGAGAGGCCTGGCTCTGAAAGGAGGCTTGAGCTTCGAAAGGAGGTGAGCCTTCTTGAAAGGAGGTCCTGAGCTCTTGAAGAGTTGAGTCTTGAAGGAGGCTCCTGAGCCTCTTGAAGGAGGTTTAGCTTGAAGGGGCTTCTGAGCTCTTGAAAGGAGGCTTGAGCCTCTGAGCGTTTGAGCTCTCTTGAAGGAGGCTTGAGCTTTCTGAAAGGAGGCTTCTGAGCCTCTTTAAAGGAGGCTTCTAGCTCTTGAAAGGAGGCTTCCTGGAGCTCTTGAAGGAGGCTTGAGCTCTTGAAGGAGGCTCTGAGTCTTTGAAAGGAGGCTTCTGAGCCTTTTGAAAGGAGGGTGGCTTTGAAAGGAGGCTTTTCTGAAAGGAGGCTTAGCTTGAAAGGAGGTGGTCTCTGAAGGGAGGCTCTGAGCCTCTGAGAGGCTTGAGCCTCTTGAAGGAGGCTTTGAGCCTCTGAAAGGAGGTGAGCTCTTGAAAGGAGGTTCTGAGTTCTTGAAAGGAGGTTTGAGCTCTTGAAGGGAGGCTCTTGAGTTCTCTTGAAAGGAGGCTTTGAGCCTTCTTGAAAGGAGGCTTGAGCCTCTTGAAAGGAGGCTTCGAGCCTCTTGAAGGAGGCTTGAGCTCTCTGGAAAGGAGGCTTCGGAGTCTTGAAGGGAGGCTTGAGCTCTTGAAAGGAGGCTTCGAGCTTCTCTTGAAAGGAGGCTCTGATTCTTGAAAGGAGGCTCGAGCTCTCTTGAAAGGGAGGCTTCTGAGCCTCTTGAAAGGAGGCTTGAGCTCTTTGAAAGGAGGCTTCCTAGCCTTTGAAAGGAGGCTTGAGTTTGAAGGAGGTTTGAGCTCTTGAAAGGAGGCTCAGTCTTGAAAGGAGGCTCCTGAGCCTCTTGAAAGGGAGGCTTGAGCCTCTTGGAAGGAGGCTCTGAGCCTCTTGAAAGGAGGCTCGAGCTCTTGAAAGGAGGAGCCTCTTGGAGGCCTTCTGAGCTCTTGAAAGGAGGCTCTGAGCCTCTTGAAAGGAGGCCTGAGCCTTGAAAGAGGCTCTGAGCCTCTTGAAAGGAGGCTCTGAGCCTCTTTGAAAGGAGGCTGAGCCTTGAAAGGAGGCCCTGAGCTCTTGAAAGGAGGCCCTGAGCTCTCTGAAAGGAGGCCCGAGCTCTTAGGAGGCTCTGAGCTCTTTGAAAGGAGGCTCTGAGCCCTTGAAAGGAGGCTCCTGAGTTTTGAAAGGAGGCCTGAGCTCTCTGAAAGGAGGCTCCTGAGCTCTTGAAAGGAGGCCCTGAGCTCTTGGAAAGTCCTGGTCTTGAAAGGAGGCCCTGAGCTCCTTTGAAAGGAGGGCCTGAGCTCTGAAAGGAGGTCTGAGCCTTCTTGAAAGGAGGCCCTGAGTCGAGGTCTGAGCCTTGAAAGGAGGCTCCTGGAGCTTTGAAAGGAGGCCTTCTGAGCTCTTGAAAGGAGGCTCTGAGCTGAAAGGAGGCCTTGCTTGAAAGGAGGCCCTTACTTCTTGAAAGGAGGCCCTTGAGCCTTGAAAGGAGGCCCTGAGCCTTCTTGGAAAGGAGGCTCTGAGCTCTTGAAAGGAGGCTTCTGGAGCTCTTGAAAGGAGGTTTGAGCCTTTGAAAGGAGGTTTGAGCTTCTTGAAAGGAGGCTTGAGCTCTTTCTTGAAAGGAGGCTCCTGAGCCTCTTGAAAGGAGGCCTGCTTCTTGAAAGGAGGCTTGAGCTCTTGAAAGGAGGCTCTGAGCTCTTGAAAGGAGGCTTCTGGAGCTTTGAAAGGAGGCTTGAGTTTTGAAAGGAGGCTTCTGAGCTCTCTTGAAAGGAGGCTTCTGAGCTTCTTGAAAGGAGGCTTCCGAGTTCTTGAAAGGAGGCTCTGAGCTCTCTGAAAGGAGGCTCTGAGCTCTTGAAAGGAGGCTCTGAGCCTCTTGAAAGGAGGCTTTGAGCTCTTGAAAGGAGGCTCTGAGTTTCTGAAAGGGAGGCTCTGGAGCTCTGAAAGGAGGCTCTGAGCTCTGACAAGGAGGCTCTGAGCCTCTTGAAAGGAGGCTTCGAGCTCTTGAAAGGAGGCTCGAGCCTTCTTGAAAGGAGGCTTCTGAGCCTCTTGGAAAGGAGGCTTCTGAGCCTCTTTGAAAGG
The DNA here is from genome assembly GCF_024139115.2 of Armigeres subalbatus. NCBI lineage: Eukaryota > Metazoa > Arthropoda > Insecta > Diptera > Culicidae > Armigeres > Armigeres subalbatus. The sequence goes on along the minus strand of NC_085141.1, from coordinate 107,232,108 downwards.
AGGCTCTGAGCTCTGAGGAAGGAGGCTTCTGAGCTCTTTGAAAGGAGGCTTCTGAGCTTTGAAAGGAGGCTTCCTGAGCCTTCTTGAAGGAGGCTCTGAGCCTTTGAAAGGAGGCTTCGAGCTCTTGGAAAGGAGGCCTGAGCCTCTTGAGGCTTCTGAGCTCTCTGAAAGGAGGCTTCTGAGCTCTTGAAAGGAGGCTTCCTGAGCCCTTTTGAAAGGAGGCTTCTGAGCCTCTTGAAAGGAGGTCCTGAGCTCTCTTTAGGAGGCTTCTGAGCTCTGGAAGGAGGCCCTCGAGCCTCTTGGAAAGGAGGCTTCCTGAGCCTCTTGAAAGGAGGCTTCTGAGCCTCTTGAAAGGAGGCTTCGAGCCTCTTGAAAGGAGGCTTCTGAGCTCTTGAAAGGAGGCTCTGAGCCTCTTGGAAGGAGGCTTGAGCTGGAGCCTCTGAAGGAGGCCTCCTGAGCCTCTTGAAAGGAGGCAGCCTTGAGGCCTCTTGAAAGGAGGCTCTGAGTTTTCTTGAAAGGAGGCTTCTGAGCTCTTGAAAGGAGGCTTCTGAGCTCTTGAAAGGAGGCTTCTGAGTTTGGAAAGGAGGCTCTGAGCCTCTTGAAAGGGAGGCTTCGAGCTTTTTTGAAAGGAGGCTTCGAGTCTCTTGAAAGGAGGTTAGTGAGTTCTGGTTGAGCGAGTTTGAGCTCTTGAAAGGGAGGCTTCCTGAGCTCTTCTTGAAAGGAGGCTTGAGCTCTCTTGAAAGGAGGCTCTGAGCTCTGCTTGAAAGGAGGCTTCTGAGCTTTCTTGAAAGGAGGCTTCTGAGCCTTTCTTGAAAGGAGGCTCTGAGCTCTTTTGAAAGGGAGGCTTCTGAGCCTCTTGAAGGAGGCTTCTGAGCCTCTTTGGAAGGAGGCTCTGAGCTCTTGAAGGAGGCTTCGAAGCCTCTTGGAAGGAGGCTCTGAGCTCTTGAAGGAGGCTTCGAGCCTTGGGAAGGAGGCTTCCTGAGTCTTGGAAGGAGGCTTCTGAGCTTCTTGAAGGAGGGCTTGAGCCTCTTGAAGGAGGTTTTGAAGGAGGCTTTGAGCCTTGGAAGAGAGGCTTCCTGAGCTTCTTGGAAGGAGGCTTGAGCTCTTGGAAGGAGGCTTGAGAGCCTCTTGGAAGGAGGCATTTTGAAGGAGGCTTCTGAGCCTTGAAGGAGGCTTTGAGTCTCTGAAGGAGGCTTCGAGCCTCTTGGAAGGAGGTGAGCTCTTGAAGGGAGGCTCTTGAGCCTCTTGAAGGAGGCTCTTGCTTCTTGAAGGAGGCCTGAGCCTCTGGAAGGAGGCTTGAGCCTCTTTGGAAGGAGGCATTCTGAGCCTCTTGAAGGAGGCTTCCTGAGCCTCTTGGAAGGAGGCTTGAGCCTCTTGAAGGAGGTCCTGAGCCTCTTGGAAGGAGGCTCTGAGCCTCTTGAAGGAGGCCTGAGCCTCTTGAAGGAGGCTTCCTGACTTCTTGAAGGAGGCTTCCGAGCCTCTTGGAAGGAGGCTTACGATCTGCACAGAAAGAGGCTTACGATCTGCATGGAAAGAGGCTTTCGAAACGCTTAGAAGGAGGCATTCTTCTCAAATGAACGTTCAAATTCAAAAGTAGATGCTCAGAGGCATATTACTAATATATTATTCAACATTTTGTTTCGAACAGGTAGGTTGCTTTTGATTTTTCTGATCAGCAATGCAAACTGAAAATCTAAGTAATATCAG
>NC_085141.1:105570756-105601469 GCF_024139115.2 Armigeres subalbatus | reverse complement strand
TTCCGACGTGAACTGACCGGAGAAGCGGTTTAGGTAACAGAAGGTTTGGAAAAAAAGCCATTCTGTGGCAGTGATCATCAAATCGAATCAAAATCGTTACACGGAAAAAGTGATTTTTTAAATTAAAGTGGTTTTAATTTTTTTCTTTCAATCAATTGGTGATTTTGGGTGATGAACTTGGGCGGCTGAGACAGTGTTTTTGTTCACCGTACCGTAACGCCATTTTGTTTTTGAGGTATGTTTTTTCAAGTGAAGATTGCCATTATTGGGTGCGTGGACACGTCAAAAGAAATGTTTCAAACTGAAACAATATAAGAGACCCAGTCAATCACGTCAACATGGAGGAGCCCGGTACAAGCACGGATTATAAATTGTCCAGTATGATGAATCGTATGTCATGGGACGACAAAAGTGATGATTCGGATAAAGATTACAATTGGAAACGGACTTACGACCACGGCGCACCGAAGTCAAGTTAAAATTATCGACGATGCGGGCGGCCGGGTGCGGCGCAGGATGGTGGTGCATGTCGATCGTACTGTCGATGACCCTGGTCCATCACCACCACCACCATTGCAGAAACGATCCAAGAAGACGAGCCGTGTGAGAGTCCTACGGAGTTTCAGGAGTGCAGGTTGTGCGATGTCGAATCTCGTGGTTAAGCCAGATCGAAAATGGAAGTCTGATGCAAATTTGGCGCTCGATGGCCTGCCGAGGCGTTCGAAGAAAACGCGAGTAATCATGAAAATGAATTCAAATATTTTGATGTTAAATGATCGAATTAATTGTTTCTTGAAATGTTTTTATTTAATTAATAGATAACTATTAACTCGAAAAAGGAAGGACTAATATGTACTTCAAATGTACTAAACATGTTTGAGAGTGTATGCTATAAAAGATTTATAGTAAGCGGTCCGATACCGTTTAAATAAACCGATCCGGCGACTGTCGTCTTTATCTCAAACCACCGAGTAAACAACACGTCTCTAGAACAGCTCCGAAAACCCTTTGTAATTATTCTTCTCTGGTTCTCTAATAGTTCGCCGCGGGTGTTTCGTTTACCTTTTTGCCGTTCATATTACAAACCACATTCCTGAAAGTTTTCAAGAAGATTATGTTAGCTGATTCCCCCAGTCCGGTGTTCATTTGGTCAAAGTAGACTAATTCTTCCATAATCACTTGTCACTTTCAAAATCATCATGGAACATGGACATCATGGAAGCTAATACTTTTTTATATGAAGTTTTGCTCGTGCAATCGTCTACAGATGTCTCGACTTGCGTTAGCGGCAGTGTAGGGAACCCGGGCCAAAAAGGACACCCTTTGACATTCTTGTAAAACAGAACAATATAGCATGATCGATGACTTTGAACCTTCTCCGCAGTCTTATATTGTAATATTCATTATATTTTGTATTGAATGTTCAAAATTTTGCTAAAAATTGCTGAAACAATTTTTGCTTCTTGGATTTAGGTAAAAATATAATAATGACATCACAGAAAGTAAGGATTTTCGAAAGGCATTTTACATTTAGCTAGAGTCTGCTAGAGTTAATCGAAGTAGGAGTAGAAACCAAGTTTACAATAATGAAAGATCTAGACCATCATTCGAAAAGGGGTCTTCCACGAAAGGCTGAATCACATAAGGCTGAAAATTCGTAAGGCTGAACACGAAAGGCTGAAAAGTAAAAATCTCACATAAGGCTGATATACCAAAAGGCTGAAACTCGAAAGGCTGAAAAAATCGTGAGAAACCAATATTAGTGGAAGAATTCACATTTGACGTTAAAAGGGCACAAACTAAAATGATCCAACCTTCTTGAGACTTCTTGTTGTCTTTCACGCAGAAAAAACTATGTTAAGAACAAACATATTCTGTAAATCAAACATAAATTCAGGTTGTTCTGATCAATATAATATGTTTGGATCAAACATATTGTTGCATTTAAACGAACGAAAACTTTTTGAATCAAATGTGCGTTTCAAGTTTTTCAACCAGCTAAATGTTTGAAGCAAACATGGATATTATTTTTTGTTCGACCACTCTTAATATTTTGATATCAATTCCCAATTTTCATATTCTGGTAGCATTTGACTACCAGATTTCACAATTCAAACGTTCATATTTCATTTACTTCTTTCTGTACCTAAAAACATCCTTATCATTAATTTGGAAGCAAGAAACATCTGCTTCTACTCTTGCTTCACTCTCTGCTGCTTCCGATCGGATAAGATCCGAACTCAGTGTTTGTCTACTTTTGCAAGAGCGAGCGAGGGCTGCCCACTAGTGAATGTATAAAACAAACAGGGATTTAATTTGGTTTTAAAATAAAAATGTTTGATTCAAACATATCACCATTTGGAAATAAACATGTATATTTTTGAAGCAAATGGATGAAATTTGTATCCGTGTTCAATTTTTATACGGAATTCTTATTTTGTAGTCTATACAGCTCATAAAATTTTAAAATACTGTCGTCAGGGAGAATGGGTCACTGAATGAATGCTTGTAGAATGCATTGAATGTATCTGAGGGCAAGAGAGCTAAAATATAAGAGACCTTTTGAACATTTTTCTCTACGAGCTCCAGACTGCTGGTGAGAGCAATGACCCATTTCACTCCCGATGGCGGTAACATAGAAATCCTTCCTTCTTCCTTGTTTCTTATTGCTTCATCATTATTTCATCTTTCATCTTTATCTTACTTTTCCTTCTTCCTTCTTCTATGTTCTTTCTTCAATCTTTCATCTTTTTCCTTCTCCCTTCTTCCGTCTTCTCTCTTCTTCCTTCTTCTTTCCTCCTTCCTTTGTCTCTGAAATTTTGTATTTTTATTCTTTATCCTATTCTTTATTCTTTATTCTTTATTCTTTATTCTTTATTCTTTATTTTTTTTTATTTTTTATTTTTATTCTTTATTCTTTATTCTTTATTCTTTATTCTTTTTCTTTCTTTATTCTTTATTCTTTATTCTTTATTCTTTATTCTTTATTCTTTATTCTTTATTCTTTATTCTTTATTCTTTATTCTTTTTATTCTTTATTCTTTATTCTTTATTCTTTATTCTTTATTCTTTATTCTTTATTCTTTATTCTTTATTCTTTATTCTTTATTCTTTTATTCTTTATTCTTTATTCTTTATTCTTTTTTCTTTATTCTTTATTCTTTTATTCTTTATTCTTTATTCTTTATTCTTTATTCTTTATTCTTTATTCTTTTTCTTTATTCTTTATTCTTTATTCTTTTATTCTTTTTCTTTATTCTTTATTCTTTATTCTTTATTCTTTATTCTTTATTCTTTATTCTTTATTCTTTATTCTTTATTCTTTATTCTTTTTCTTTTATTTCTTTATTTTTTTCTTTTATTCTTTATTCTTTATTCTTATTCTTTATTCTTATTCTTTATTCTTAATTCTTAATTCTTTATTCTTTATTCTTTATTCTTTAATCTTTATTCTTTATTCTTTTTTCTTTAATCTTTTATCTTTATTCTTTATTCTCTATTCTTTATTCTTTTATTCTTTTTTATTCTTTATTCTTTATTCTTTTTCTTTTATTCTTTATTCTTTATTCTTTATTCTTTATTCTTTATTCTTTATTCTTTATTCTTTATTCTTTATTCTTTATTCTTTATTCTTTATTCTTTATTTTTTATTCTTCTTTATTCATTATTCTTTATTCTTTATTCTTTAATCTTTATTCTTTATTCTTTAATCTTTATTCTTTATTCTTTATTCTTTATTCTTTATTCTTTATTCTTCTTTATTCTTTATTCTTTATTCTTTATTCTTTATTCTTTATTCTTTATTCTTTATTCTTTATTCTTTATTCTTTATTCTTTATTCTTTATTCTTTATTCTTTATTCTTTATTCTTTATTTTTTATTCTTCTTTATTCATTATTCTTTATTCTTTATTCTTTATTTTGTATTCTTATTATTCTCTATTTTTTATCAATTAATTATTCACTATCCAACCACTCAACATAGTTGGTACAACATATCGTATGGTTGAGATTCATTTCATCCCATCAATTTCAGCCTTTCGATACGTTTCAGCCTTCTGATACTTTCAGCCTTTTGAGACTTTCAGCCTTTCAATATTTCAGCCTTTTGAGTTCAGCCTTATGAGCATTCAGCCTTATGTGTTTCAGCCTTTCGTAGGACACCCTCGAAAATGGTGTAACAGCCAAAATTTATTCCTACATATAGAGTAGAGTGGGGCAAGAGTGCGCGTGGGGTAAGAGTACGTTTTCGATTTTTGAAGTAATTAAAAGATAAACTAGCACTGCATCAGTTTAACAGGTATTCTGGCCAACTATTATCATGTGTAATTGTAAACAATTTGGATAAACAACAAGGGAGATATGGAGTTAGATAACTTTTGGTCATTTTACTAAAAATAATTGGGTTTCCAACTAGTATTTCATTACCATATATACGTTCAATCAGGTAGAACATTATCCATTTCGATAACCTATTGTATAGAGCTTTTATGGTACAGAACACCAATCGTTGGTTTTCCAGAAGTCAAAACCATTAGAAAATTTTTTGGGACTGTGGGGTAAAAGTACGCAGGAACGGTGGGGCAAAATACGCATATGAATCTTCAAGTTATGATGTTAAACCCGTATCTCCGGCCGAAATAAGACTTCTTCAAGCTAAAAGTCCACAACTAAGAAAAAGGGACAGAATTCGAAATTATCACAATTTTTAGGATAAGTTAGAGTAACTCGGTTTTAGAAAGGACTTAGCAGATAAAGCACTGAAGCGAAATAATGAAATTGTATTAGGACTTGTTGTACACCTTAACATAGTTCGAAAACACAATTTCATCTAAATGATAATTTCATTTAATCAAAAAAACATTCATAAACTACGCAACGTTCGGCGAGATGTGGGAGATCCATATAATTTTAGAGGATTCATACAAACAGTGTAAGATAGGGGAGGGGTTATGAAATAGCCAATTTTACGTTACGTGATTGGTGGACTTTCCTTAAGGAAAATGCCTTTTATACACACGAAACCTGATATATATTTTTACCTCTGTAGTTTTTTGTATATATAAAAACAATGGTTTTCGTATGAAAGTGCACATTTTAGGACACCCTCCTTTAAGAGTTACGTAATCTTTAAACATTCCCTAATATATGCTAATTAAACATCAATTAAATGTTATTAACTCTTATTTGTGTTAATATATATAAACACATGATTGGATAAATGCGTACTCTTACCCACCGATGCGCACTTTTACACCGGTGGGGTAGAGTGCGTTTTCACTGTCTTGCAATAAGGGTTCTACTAAAACGAATCTCAATAATTTCAATATGTTTTCCACTGGGCAACATAAAGGAAAGAGTATAGAATCATCGACACTGATTTGATGTGCAGAAGCTTGCTTCATAAGCCACATGATCGATTGAAAACTAAGTCTACTCTTGCCCCACTCTACTCTAGCTATTAGGGTGGCTCAAATCAGTATGGAAATTTTTTCGATTAGCCGCCTCTTATTCAGTTCTTTCGATCCCTGATGCTCTGGACAAAATTTCAGCCAAATCGGTCAATGTTTGGGCGGTGCTAAACTCGTTGGATGTTTATATGCTAAAAAAGTATGCAGATACATCCAAAAACAGTGATTTGCAGTTAGACGGTACAATTTACAATGAAGAACTATAATACTCATTCAGATCCTGAAGAATTTAATACAGAATGTTATGCTGAAAACCGCGAAAAGATTAGTGTTTGCCCGGCGAAGTTATTAGCATTTCTCTGCAGCGGGGTTCGAGCAAATTTCGTTTCTTTTACCTTTGAAAAGTAATAAATTCACCCATACAATACTCCAGTAAAATGCTAATATCTTTGCCTAATAAACTCTTATCTTCTCGCGGTTTTCAGCATAACAGTCTGTATTTAATTCTACGAGCACTGAATGAGTATCATAATTCTTCGTCGTAAATTGTACCGTCCAACTGCAAATCACTGTTTTTCGATGTTTCAGCATACATATAAACTTCCAACGCGTTTAGCACCGCTCAAACATTGACCGATTTGGCTGGAATTTTTTCCAGAACATCAGGGCATCAAATAGAACCGAATAAGAAGGCGGCCCAGAAGGAGCAGATTAGGAGCCACGCAGAATAAGGAACGTTCGCGGTACTAGACAAGGCTATTTTGATTTCAACAGTATTTCTCAGTGCTATTTGTACCTAATCCGCTACGATCTTTGCTTGAACTCGTGTCTACGTTATACGTTGGACCGGTTTGCGAAAATAAAATTCCGACAAGCAGTGGTAATCCTCACTTGCCTAATACATATATAATCAAGGAATGTAAAATAACAACATTGCCAATGACAACGACATTGTCCTCTCTTGTAAATGTTGGGACAAACTCAACTCGCAATAAGCGTTTGTCCCAAACTGCAACAGAATAGGACAATGATCGCTCTGCGTGTTTTGAGAACTAGTCGGTTTTCGATGCTGTTTTTGGTTAAATAAGTATCAGTTATCAATGTTTAGACATAAATTTAACCATCTTTCACAAGATTTATGTTTTACTTCTGAAATATACAGGTTATCGCAGTTAGAAAAGTTCACAACAATTTCCTTTCCATGTTTGTTGCAAATAAAACGGAACGCAACATTGTCTTTATTCTCTACAGATGAGGACAAGATTATCTCTATTCTCTTTTGTCGCTTGTTTTTTGCAGTTTTCAGCGACATACATTTCTGTATATAATACAAGTATTAGCCCAGCAGATACTTGAGCATGAACATTTATCAAGCTTTAACAGAGACAGAGTGTAAAGTGATATACACTGCGACATAAAAGCAACTTCTTGTGAAAATTTATTTTAAAAATATGCTTATTTTGTTGCTCCAGTGCACTGCAGGCGAGCGTCAGTGCATGATAAGGATATACAATCCCTAGCCATTCTAGGGAAGAAAAAAATCCTGCGTTTGTATGTACAGTACATATCCATTGAACCGAATACAGTCAGTTGAATCATCTTTCTTTCCCAGGGTGCTGGATAGAAGGGGCTCCGAAAACGGCCAATGTTTCAGACTCTCTAGTAAACTTTCTATCGCTACGTTGATTATTGTTATTATTTAGGTAATATTGTTTTTAAATCTAGATTTTGCTGTCGGTATCGTCTTGCGCATCACGAACACACTGGCGAATAAAGAGCATTATCATCAGCCTTCAACCGGAAGAGGCACGCTTCCATCTCCCATTCACGTTGAACTTAAATCTCACGCACTACACATCACTGTTCGACATTGTCACTAGGACCTCCTATTCACTAACAGGACTGTAAAGACAATAAAAGGAACCTGCCCTATTACTGATATGTATTACTTGCATCGTATGATATTTGATACAGAAAATCGCGTGTATGATAAGGACATTTTAAAGGTTATCTTCTACTAAGGGGTTTGTCCATTAACTTTAGGTATAGAAAAGCGTATTCATCATTGGGAAAGAGCATTTTCTGCAGCACTATACTTATCCTCGATCGTTCGGCCGCATTCCACCTAATTGATTTAATTTATGTATATTAGTAGTACAGTACCGTATCGGGCCATAACTACGTAGCCAAATCAAAGCAATAAGGTTGAAGTACGCTTAATAACTCGTTCGAGGTCGGTATGTTCTCAGAATAGTGTTCCACCCTGTCATCGTTATTTCAATAATTGCAACTTGTCCTTTGTATTTCGATCTGGTTTGGTTTTTGGCTCGTATGTTTTGTATTTTCCAGCTTATTCACCTAACAGTACAGCAGAGCGACAAATATCTAAGTTTTTGTTTCTTTTTGATAAAACAACATAAAGCTTGCATCACTTCTTCCTAATCTTGTATTGAAACATGATTTTGTATTGTTAATTTTATTTTATAGGTACCTCTTGCTACTGGGAAGTATATTCTTAGAATAGTACGTTGTGCTACGTTTCCTTGTTTGAGTTTCATAAATGACAAATAAATGGGAGCGATAGCTTAGGCCGATGCAAAAGATCAACATCAACGCATTTTCTTCTATTATTCTGTTCAATCAATTTTCCTCCAAAAAAAGTAAATACGAACTTTTTTTCCCTTCCAAACTATTTGCACATACCTATGTACTTTTTTGAAAGTAGTGGAATCTAAGGGTTCAAATAATATGGTTTGTATCATTGACACAATCAACAAACAAACAAAGAAAACAATAAATTACTAATTTTGCAAGTTATTTTTGCTAACATGCGTGTTTGTTTCGGAAAAATCGTAGTGATGAACTTTTTCTTAAAAAATAAAAAATCCTTTAAATAAAGTTGATTTTTTTTAAATATCACGAAAATGAGAAACAAGACTATTTGGATTTATTTTTCATGGGACGAATATAAAAACTACGATATGAAGATTCGGAACAGTAATTTACTGAAATTTACTGCTCAACATAAAATTTAAGTTTGTATTGATATTTTTCAATGGTTAAATGAATTTGACTGTATCTGAATTCTCAACCATACAAAAGCCTGTTCCTTTTTTTTATTATATTACATTAATTTATCATACAGATAAAATGGTTAGCTCATGCAAAAGTTAAAATTTTATGACAAGAATTGAACTCTATGGATTGGAAAACCTACACTGAAGACACTTTTCATAAGAATGCTATAACAAAAAGTAAACCTTCAATTTCACTAGAAGAAAACGACACTTGTTATTAAGAAACGTAGCACAATATTTCATATTATAATTAGGGCGGTAATCATTCTTCAAATATCCATAGAAAGTCCTGTAAAATTTAGATACACATTTCATCAATCAACAACCATAGCCCTTTGAGTATAAAATACAATTCTAAGTTCATCCCAGTTTGATTTTACTTACCACTAAATAATTTAAAATCGACACTAAGTCCGATGAAATGAGCAAACACGATTATGATTTGTTCTCTCGGTGCTCGGTTTGGAACCCGGGCGGATTTTCGTCCACATATGCGTCGTTTATTCATATCTGATCTGAATTCCAAACGTGAATCTTTGTACGAGCACGATTATTTTTCTCACCGAAACGCGGCCCTACCTGGGATTACGAAAAGTCTTACAAAGATAATTTTAAAACTTATTGCCGTCTATACAATTGAACGTAAAGAAAAAACATCGTCAGGATAACAATCTAGAAATTTCACAATCGGAAGGAACCATGCGGATAAAACAGAGCATTGAAGGAACAGAAAACACTACTATTCAGTCTAGAACATATAGAATCGCATCACGCTGCTAGTTCTTCTCTGTTCTCATACAGTATCATGATCATCACTTGCTTATCAGATCAAGTTCTCGCTTGAGTCGTCGTCATCTGGCGACGAATGTCCGTCTGCGTGGCAGCGGTTTGCTCTTTCCACTGGGAAGCCTTCGGAGATTGTTCGGGTGACGACAGAGGAGACAAATCGTGTCCACCGCCATCCTCGAGGTACTCTTCAGCTCGATTGTTTCGGAACAAAACTCGACTCATGCTCGATAGACATCTCCGAAGCTTTTCTTTCATTTCGACCACGTGTTCCTTGCAGCGGTTAACCAAGTCCTCGTACGGTCGTCCATGCAAGAAACAAACGATGATCACCGTCATATTGTCCCCACCGATGCCCCCATCTGACAGTCCGGCAAGACATCTCGACATCAAACTCTCGCAGATGTACTGCGGATAGACATTTGGGCGATCTCCGTCAACAAATTCCATTACCGACTGACTTGGGAAGCGTCCCAAATCCCGTCGCAGGCAAACACAGAAACTCAAAATCCTCCGCTTCTCTTTCCTCAACGTCCGAGATGCGGTCACAACCTGCTCCTCAGCCAGTTTGTCACTATTCCGTTTCAAACTAAAATCTCCCAAAGCCCTCGATAGCGCCAACTACCCATTAACCCTGTTGTACTCCACGTATCCACCGGCCCGCTTTATCCTCTCAACTCACAGCATTATTCGGTTTGTGGTCAGACGACAGAACATCCAGTTTCCATTGACGCACGCAATCGCCCGTAATCCCGGCATTCGCGCAGTACAGCCTATTGTCTTTAACCTACCGTAACCGCCGTTGATCCTGCCATTTTGCTCCTTCAGCGACTCGTCGTTCAACATCGCCTCATCGATTCCAAAATCCTCGCTGCAAGGCCGCTTAACATCGTCCCCATATTCGGACCGTTTCGTGACAAACTTATGCAGATGCTTACCGGCGTACTGGGCAATTTGGCACCGCCATGACCGTCGTACACGAAGAAAGCCGTACCGGGATCATCTGGCAGCGAGAGGATGTGCGTGGAGTCCTCCATGTAGTCGCCAACCCTGCATACAGCTGGATCCCACCTTGTAGTAGTCGTTCTGGCAAAAGCCGATTCCTTCGAGGTTTCCGGTTCGAAAGGGTCTGACCCGGGTCGGTTATGGTTCTTTGGTGAGTGGCAGTCGATCTGAAATGAGAAGAACGACATAGGTAGATAATTCTCAAAATTTAGTGAAATCGTAGAATAGTTGCGACCTGGGTTAGCTATCTAATAGTGTGATAGGCCTATTAGTTGTCCCGAAAAGCGTTTGAAGCCTTTTGTTATCACATGCGCCCGCTCCTGCCTATTTTTACATAATGCTCCTTTATCACACAACTCTCAAAACATATCATAAATTAGAATTTATCTTTACGATAGCGATAGAGAAACGAAAATAGATTATGAAGAAAGATATTAAGTAATAAGTTTAACAATACCTCTATGATAATTTCGAATCAATCATCCCACTGATTACACCCTCTCGACCGTCGTATCTCATCTGCAGTGCAACTGAGCTGATAATGAAACGCGAATTCGATTAAAGCATAGATTTTGACCTGGACGGGATTGTTTTGTACACATCGTTTATGTAGATTCAAAATATTATCACCGTCGGCGCTTCCATACCATGCCATCATTATTATCATCCGCGTTGAACGTGTAGTTAAAATGGAAACTGAGGCCAAGCGGTTCAGTTATTCTGATATACTGTTTTGGACTCACTCGATCCGCTTCTTCTACATATAGGACAAGAGTGACCACTTTGTTTTCATCAATTTTCATTATTTGTCTGTTCAGGGTTCCTGTCGCTATATAATTAGAAAATTTGCGCGAATATATTATAATATCCTTCTGTCTACCTTAAATAATATTCGAAATAAATGAGCTTTCGGATCATTTTCAGTTACAGGAACATTCCTTGCACATTTACTTGCAAGGATTGAATCAAGACGAATGAAAATATGCCTATCTCTCATTTTTTATATCTGCATACCCATTACATATGTAGCGTATCGTAAAGGCACCAATCCAAGTAACAATCGTAGTTTTATAACACTCTTGGATCCATCAATTTCCTCTTGTTACTAGGGATTAAAAACCGATGTAAAAATGATCGGATTTGGGTGACTATACACCGTGAGTAATAAATACCGTTAAGAATGTTCAAAATGCGGGGACACCAGTACAGGTACAGATGATGTTTTTTAACATGTTTTACGTTGGTTAAGTTATGGTGGAGCGTAACAGAATGCTCATGTTGTCTCAGGATCCGCCACCGAATATCATATCAACAGCATGTGAAATCGGTTCTCAGAGCTTAACAAACTCTAACGATCAACACAATAATTCTCGTTATTATTCAAGGACGTATGTGATTTTGTAAACAAAGATTCAAACGTCGATTTGCCCAATCTGATGGCACTTCTATGCAAACCAACACCACCAACGGCCGAAGGCTTCCTACCTGTTTGTGGTGATGGTTTCGTTAGCAATCAGATTGAATAAAATATTTTAGTTGCTAGATAAAGATTGTCGCTTCTGTTCCCTTTGTTCTGCTGTCCGAAAACATGTGGTACATACCTGTCAAATCGTATGGATTTTCCTTCTTTGACATTTAGCTCCCTATCCTCGCCAAAAAAGATGTTCCGGAAGCAATACGTAACTTGTTGTAATCTTTACAGATACGTATTTCGACCTCAACTGTATCTCGTACTTGACTCACGATTTTAAAAAAAAAACTGATTGAGCTCAGGTCGTTTTAAGTTTGAATGAAAAGCAGTAAGGGAATAGAACACTTTTCATTGAACGGATTACTACTACAGCGGCTACCCAGTAAGGGCAAGCGAAAATAGAACTCTCATAGCTAAATGCAACACTCCGAAGCCTTTACTTAATGTAAATAATAATATCTTAATCAATCAGACAATCTGTAATCGATTCGCATAACTTCTGAACATGCAACAGTTCTGCTTCTTGTGTGAAAGATAGCATTTGTGTTTCAGGCTACTATGTAATACCCTTTGAGAAGTTCAATGCCCTTGACAAATTTTCGCAACCTGGAATAAAATCGATTAATAGTTTTGGGAACGACCAACCAATATGCGATCCCTGTCGAGTGAAATATCCTGGGGTGGCATTGCGCATCTTGACTCAAAATGAGCAAATCAAGACAAAATTTTCAAAACGACTTATCTGCTTTTGTAAACAAAGATTCAAACGACGATTTGACGAATCTGATATCTCTCCCACGCAAACCAACACCACCAATAGGTAGGTGAAGGTTTCCGCTTGAAATCATAGAAGCTGTAGGAAAGTGCTGTTGAATCCAGATGCGCAATGAGGCCCCTGAATATTACCCCCAGTCGTATAGGATTTCTTCTTGCCAGCACTCAATATGGAAGCGCCACAGTCAGTACAATGAAAAAATCAACATTTCCACCCCATACTAACCGTCATACAAACCTGAACCGGCCAATCCAAACCAGCCCTAACAGTCAGAGGAATCCCAGATTATGGAACAGAACGCGGCGAAGCAAGAAAAGTTTTAGAGTCACCCTAAGCTAATTATTAGTTTGCTGCTATCGGTGCTGGTGTTTACATTCGCTCTGCGATCAATTTTTTCGGTTATTTGTTTGGCTTTATCGCGATAAATATCAAGTTTTTATTTCAAAGAAGTGACGAATTTAGAAAAACTAAGTTTGAAAAGCATCCCATCAACATTTCGGGGTGCTCCTGTGCGGAAAAGTTTTAAAAACCTGTTTTTAATTACGCGATGAAAAGAAGTGAAGTGCAGTGATAATCGCAGAGGGATAATAAATTGGCACGTAACTGCTGATTTATCCCAAATTTTGAATCAAAGTACATAGGATACAATGAAGAAATATGTTCATTATGACAGGAAGTGAAATTATAAGCTATCAACAGGTTAGTAATTCAAATATTGAACTTTTATTCGATGCTGTTCGTAGCATTCGAATGTTGATGGACGAGAGGTGAGGGAAGAGTGGGGAGACTCGTTAGCGGACGGGTACCATACTGACTGCCATCGTAGTACTCTTCTAACCACGTCCTTAAATATATGGCCCGAATCCTTAAAGGATGAGGCCCTCCTTAGCCGTGCGGTAAGATGCGCGGCTACAAAGCAAGACCATGCTGAGGGTGGCTGGGTTCGATTCCTGGTGCCGGTCTAGGTAATTTTCGGTTTGGAAATTGTCTCGACTTCCCTGGGCATAAAAGTATCATCGTGTTAGCCTCATGATATACGAATGCAAAAATGGTAACTTGGCTTAGAAACCTCGCAGTTAGTAACTGTGTAAGTGCTTAATAAACAACTTTTCACTAAGTGTGACTAAGCAGTGGATAACTTGCAATTGATTGAATAAATCAAACCTCTTCATCAACTATTAGCCAAGGATTCTAGCTTCATATGTATGCAAATTTTACAATTGAACTAATACATAGGGATTACCTACCATTAGATCAATTTATTCAATAAGAAGCAAAGAAGAATGCTTTATAGAAAATTTCATACCGTCGTCGGGGGTGACAATGGGTCAAATGGGGGTGAGAATGGGTCACTGTTTCAAGTACTTAGAATGCTTGTAGAATAGATTGAATGTATCTGAGGGCAAGAAGGTTAAAATATAAGAGACCTTTTTGAACGATTTTGCTATCCGACCTCCAGGCTGCCGGTGAGAGCGATGACCCATTCTCACCCCCCAGACCCATTGTCACCCCGATAGCGGTACTTTTTGATTTTTGATGTTTTTGTGAAAAGTTTTTAATTTTTTTGTGAAAAAAGATTTTTTTTTGGAAAATTTTGTACCTAATTGTTTATAGCTAATATTGATTTCTTTATGGAAAATTTGTATTTTTCCCTTGGATCAGCTTTTTATTATAGCCACAGATCAACTGTGGCGATTGATTTTGACACATGCTGTGTACAGATTTTATAGCGGAATCCTAGTTGCCTTGGAAGCCTGACGAATGTTTTTCAAGTCAAACAATTTGTTGTTTTGGTTTGAAATCGAATTTAAGGTCACTCCTGACAGAATCCAAGTTTCAAAGTGCTCGCGTTTTTCGGGGGCACACCACTCGATACAGAGGCGGCGGACAACTGTCATTTTTGTTGATTCCGCTTTGCTGCGTCGCAGCATGCGTGAAAAAGTAAAAATGACAGTTGTGCGTTGCTTCCGTATCGAGTGGTGTGCCCCCAAAAACGCGAGCGCTTTGAAAGTTGGATTCTGTCAGGAGTGTCCTTAAATAACTCTAATACAGTCGCCTCTCCACATCTCGATATCGAAGGGACCATCGAGATAGGGAGAGATCGAGGATGGAAGGAAAATTGAAATGGGTACTAGATCCAAAAACCTCGTTGCTATGAAAAACGACACAAAACAAATGTTATTTCTTGTTGTTGATATGTTTGTTATTGTCAAAAGATAGTCTAGTAGCCTAAAAATTTGAACATATCGGCATAAGGAGAGTGAATCCAGTGCAAAATACGATTAGAACACATCGAGATAGAGAGATATCGAGATAGGGAGGTTATCGAGATGTAGAATGCCCCAATGTATGTAGATCGAAGGGACCGATGCAACCATCGACATAGGGAGAGATATCGAGATACCGAACATCGAGATGTAGAGAGTCGACTTAACTTCGTTTTTCTAATATCTTTTTATTGTTTTAGATTTTTGACACCAAGGTTGACACTGGATACGCTTCACTGAAAACAGTTAAAAATGCAGTTTTGAGCCAACCACTGAGTCCACCGAAGGTGCACTATTGATTGGCTATTCATTTCTCCAATATTTGATTGTTCCCTTGAACCCTGCTGTCGTATATCGGTGACCACGCGTGAAAGGACAGAAGCTCCAGATTCCGGATAAATCGTTACCATGCGTTACCGTCATGCGTAATACTCGCTATGCAGTGATGTCATACGGAAATATGACAATTTTTGATTATCGTGAGAGCTCACAACTGCGTGTTCAAATCCTTTACTAATTTGACGGAAAAATCGCACACATAAAACGCTATTTTTAGCGCATTCGTATCATATATTTTCTATGTCCACTTTCAAATATCGTCTATGTTGAATCACCATAATCGAAACTTCTGGCCGCTTAATGCGAAAGAATTAGTAAGGATTCTTCAACAAAAACCCAACAGGTGATCTATTATTAGATACTGACTGCTTCAAACTCTCCTCCAACAATTTGTTCCTGCATCTACGACAGGCTAATAGATGTAATAAGAAGTTGTATTAGTGCGAAGGACATGTGTTTATTGCCAGGTTCATATGGTGCACTAGTACATGTCTTACTACATAAAGAGCTTTGTCTTGTTTTGAAGTTTCATGAAAAAAGGCTAAAATGAAAGTGTTTTGGTTCTTCTAAAACAAAAAAATACATGTGACAATTCCCTCTGGGAAGAAGTATTCAGATTTTCCTCATAGGAATAAGATTTATTAACAGCCAGATCTTCATTTTCGGCGCCAAAACATTATATCCTTTTTGCAAAAAAATTGAATGCCAGAAGTAAAAAAGATGACTTGCAGTTGCATTGCAATAGAGGTATTCTTCAAAATCCTCCATGGAGTGATTTTAATGTGCATGTCTTAAAATTATGAATATCCTCTCAGCCTAGACTCCAGCTAAATATTGTGGCGGTGTTTTTGCATGGAATTATTATTTGGACATTTGATTTTATTTTCATCTGAAACAATAGAATAAATTAAAATGATTGGCACAATAAATTATAAACTTTTGACTACATAGTAAATACCATACGACTCGAAATCTCAGCTCAAAATAAACAAGGTGAAAATTTTCGCCTTATAAACAATTTGGTATGTATCCTAGGAAACATGATTGCACCATAATCGTTGTACACAGCTAGTGTCAAAATTATGCTACCATAGTTGAAGCGTAAAAAGCTGGATATGAAAAAATTACTTTCAATAGTTGCAATTTTTGCCTTTAAAAGTGCTAATATTATTTTTGTTCCGATCAACGACGGTTCAGATATTTAACCTGCGGATGATCTTTGATAAATTCCGGGAGTACAACTTGCAGATTCACCATCTCACTATGGGGAAAGTGGTGGCCAAAAATAAAAAAAATGACTTGCTTTGAATGACGTGTTTTTTTACCATTTGATAGCCAGATAGTTCAATAAAATTTTAACCCTCTGTGATGAAAACTCATTGCGCCTCAGACATCACTTACTTACTTACTTATGGATCCTGTACACCTCCGGGGGTGCAAAGGGCCGACTTGAAAGATCTCCATCCTGAGCGTTGCCCGGCTATCGCTTTAGCCTGTTGCCAGGTTAGATTTCGGTCGACTTCTTTTATTTCTTTATTGAGGCTTCGCCGCTATGAGCCTCTGGATCTGCATCTGCTGCGATGTCCCGATGTCCCGTTCAGTCTAATGCTTGTTTACAGATTTCATTTCCGCCCCTACGTAGAGTGTGGCCGACCCAGCCCCACTTCCGATCCCGAATTTCTGTTGCTATCGGCCTCGGATGGCAACGACGATGGAGCTAGTTGTTTGAGATCCAGATGTGAGGCCACCAGGCCCGAATTATATACCGCAGGCATCTGTTAATGAACACCTGCAGCCGTTGAGTGTTCTCCACTGATACACACCATGTTTTCACTGGCGTATAATAGCACAGATTTCACGTTAGAGTTGAAAATTCGTATTTTGGTGCGTTCACTTATCTGCCTGTTTTTCCAGATATTTCTTAAACTCGAAAAGGCAATCCTTGCTTTCTTGATCCATGCGCCAATATCGATCTTGGTACCGCCGTCTGACGCCATTTGGCCACCAAGATATAAGAAGCTTTCAACATTCACCACTGATTTCCGGTTTCCCGGCTACTGTGAAACTGGGAGGGGTCACCGTGTTTACATTCAACGATTTGGTTTTGTTGATGTTGATGACTAAACCTGCCGAAGAGGAGCGCTCGGCAAGGTCGTTGAGCTTACTCTGCATATCATCCGCCAATGCGAAGTCGTTTACTTAGGTGCTCCATGGTTGTAGGCTGCCATAACAGCCCGCGGTTTGGTTCACGGTCAGTCGCACCTATCAGAATCTCATCGATTACGATGAGGAACAGTAACGGTGATAGAATACATCCTTGCCCCACACCAGCTAGAACCCGGATAGGGTCGGACAAGACCCCATTGTGCAGCACTCTACACGAGAAGGCCTCGTACTGTACCTCGATGAGGCCGATGATTTTCTCAGGAACCCCTTGCGTCTCAGGGCTCCCCACATATTCTCGTGATTAGAGACGGTCGAAAGCTTTTTCGTAGTCAATGAATACCAAGTAAAGGGACTCTTGGAATTCGTTGACCTGCTGCAGAATGATGAGGAGCGTGACAATATGCTCCACACAGGATCTTCCGGCACGGAATCCGGCTTGCTGCCGCCGGAGAGTCGCATCGATCTTCTCCTGAATCCAGGCTAGGATAATTTTGCACAGAACTTTGAGAACGGTACTCAGCAACATAATGCCTCGCCAGTTATCGCATACAGTTAGGTCACCCTTTTTTGGTATCTTTACTAAGATAATTTGCATCCAGTCGACAGGAAAATTAGCGGCGGGCCAGATATTACGAAATAAACGATGCAGTAGTTGAGCGGATGTCATGGGATCAGCTTTGAGCATCTCGGCTGATATGCGGTCGACCCCTGGGGCTTTATTCGATTTCATGCTTTGGATGGCCGTTGAATCTATAGCAGTGATGGAGCTTCGGTATTGACGCGTGTTATACGTCGGATCCTAGGCAGATCATGCCGAGGTGGTCAATAACTGATCATTCGCGTCTTTCACAGGCATCGTTGCATTCATCTTCGCCCCGCTTAAGCGTCGTGAGATATCGTAGAGGAGGCGAATGTCCCCGGTTGCGGCGGCTCTCTCTCCTTCGTCGGCCAGAGAGTCTGCCCACGCTCGCCACATACATCAGACTTAGGAAAATTGTAGAAAAAATGCATTTCAAACAAATGCAAATTTCTCAGCGAATAACTGTCCAATTTTGAAAATTACTACACTGTTGGAAAGGTAATTGTATAAACTTTAAAAAGGGTACGTTGTTGAGGTTGCACGGTTAATAAAAATTAGTAAAAAATGGGAAATTATTGAAAAAAAAAGTCTTTTTTTGCCTAAGTTGGATTATATCTAACAAGTAGAGCCGAGCAGTCTCAAGAGACCACCACCACAGTTTAGTTTGGGGTATATACTATCTGTGGAACGAGAATCCAGCTGCGGATAGCTGTGGATGAGCGTCATTTTGGCACAAGTTCGAAAAATTCTGCGAGCATAAACCAAAAAAATCATACAAATTAAATACAGCTTGAAAGGTGGAACTGTTAAATTTGAAATTCAGTCTTAAAAATGTTACACACTTAATTATTTCTGTTAGAAATGGTTAAAAACTGATCGAAAATTATCATTCCATATAAAAACTGTATCTACCGAACTGGCCAAAAAAGTTTTCAAAGTTTTCACGATAACTATGTTTATATATTATAAAGGAAATTCTCTCTTCATATGTAACATTACAATTTCCACAATATTTTCAAATCATGAATTTGTTTTCGGCTTTAATGCTAACAACGTGTATTATGCATCTCGAGAAAAACACAAATATTGCAGATTCCTGCTGGTTGCATCTCAGGTAATGTTTGTGATAATATGGAGCATCGTATTTCTTTTTGATCCAAAAGAATCTCAAATAGACAAGAGTGCTTTTTTGAGTATTTATTACATATTTCCTACAGGATGGAAATTTCAAAGTGAAATATTACGAAGGATTTAAAGACCAAATATCTTGATTGGAAAAATAAATCTACATAACGTATTTATTCGAGCTATGAACTTATCAACTAGTTTGAATGATTTATAATGTACGGAAATTATTTTTTCCAAAAAGGAGGGGAGGTGAATAAGTGGTTGGGGCGGGAGGTGAGGTTTGGTAGACAAATAATTCTTCACCAAAATACCTTATTGATAAAACAATTCTCGCGTGATTTTTAAAAACGTCGTAAGTCCAAAAGAGAGGCTCTCTTTGTTTACTTTCTCTTTCGATTATTACAAAGCCATACTAACATTTACAATGGATTTTCCAGCACCGACCTGAAGGAAATAGCTTTTGTCTAATGTGCTGAGGTGAAAATATTGCAACAAATTTTAAACTAGCCTAGATATTAGCAAAAAGAGGCGTAATGAAAGAGAGTCTCTCATTTGAACTTACGACGTTTTCAAAAATCACGCGAGAATTTTATTATACAACATATTTTTTAAAAAATGGGGTGGGGGGGTCAGATCTTGGCTAGGAGGGAGGGGTCTTTTACCTCTCCTATTCAATCTTAGACACAGCAACCATATTCTAGTTTTGATTTGCATTTCAACTGTTCCTAAAATTAAAAACAAACGTTCAAGTTTATTGTTCAGGAATACGTAGCAAATTACTGGGTTAAATACTAGTTACAGCTTCGGGATGCGATGAAGTAAATGCGGGAGTAAATGCGAAAAAACCAAAAAAAAAATTTTGCCCACCACTTTGTATGGAGCCAACCCATAGTGCATCTGTTCATTGATTTCGAAGCAGCGTACGATACAGTGAAAAGAACTGAGCTGTGGCAGATAATGTCCGGACATGGTCTTCCGGCGAAACTGATTAGACTGATGCGTGCAACGCTGGATGGCTCGAAATCAAGTATTCGGATTGCAGACGAAGTGTCAACCTCGTTTGTGACCTTAGACGGATTAAAGCAGGGTGATGCACTTTCGAATTTATTGTTCAACGATGCACTCGAGGGAGATCTCGCGTGTCGGAGACGAGCCAGCCTCAGGCTGAAAGTCTCTTTAATAAAGACACAAAAAAAAAAAAAAAAGATCTCGCGTGTAGAGAAACGGCTCTATCATCACACGGTCGCATATGCTCCTGGGCTTTGTGGACGACGTCGACCTCATTGGAATCGATCGCATGATCTAAAGCCAGTTGTGAAGGCTTTTGTCCCACTAAAGAGGGAGACGGCGATGATAGGCTTAACCAATAACTCTACCAAGACAAAGTACATGGTGGCGAGTGGAGATCGAGGAAAACCTAGTGGTGTTGGTGCTGAGGTAGTGCTTGATGAGATGAGTTTGAAGTTGTTGAAGAATTTGTTTACCTTGGAACGCTTGTGACATGTGACAATGACATTTCCTGTGAAGTGAAAAGACTTATCCAGCTTTTTATTATAGCTACGGATCAACTATGGTAATTAAATATTGACACATGCTGTGTACTGATTATAGTGAAATCCTAGTTGCCTAGGTAGCCTGCTGAATGTTTTTCATGCCAAATATTTTGTTTTGTTCCAAGACAAATTCGCACATAATTCACTTTAAATTTTTATTATTTGTGCCTATTCAATAACGTTTGTTATTATTTATTTCAGGTTGTTTTAGAGCATTTATAAGCCTGCAGCTTCAACACGCTGAAGACGCAATATCTGTATCCTAATTTGGCCCATAACTAAAATCTGGCAGGAAGCTCAAGAAGTTCATCAGTCAGAACTCAAAAACAGCTTGGGTGACATGCAGCATAGACGAATAGAATTTCGCTTGCCTTATTAATCTCCTCCTTTTGCGAAAAGCTCATTGTCCCCATCAATCTTTTATACTTGCCCGTTCCACCACAATTTCTCTAATTTGTCGTTCTGGTTCCCACTAAATAAATTTGACGCTAATACATGACTAGCCGGATTAACCAAGTCTATAGTAACTTTTTGTATGAATTGTATCCAACTATTTTTTTTTTCAATTTAACTTTTCAATTCATCAACCTGAAATAGAATAAAAGGTTAAAATATGCCAAAAAAATGTTACGGTTTAAAATGTCAAAGTAAACAAATTGAGATTTTTGGCAGGTAAATTGCTAGATGTTAATTGTTTGGAACAAAACTTGGGTTACTAGATTTGCCCCATAAAAACTGTGCACATCTAGTGTCAAAAAAGCTCTGCCACAGTCTATTTATGGCTAGCGTAAAAAGCTGCATTGCTGCTGCGAATAGGATCTTTTACGGCTTACGAACCAGCTTAGTCCCCGCAACATGCAGACGGATACGAAATTTGCTCTATACAAAACTCTGATTCTACCAGTGGCCTTTAATGGACATCAAGCATGGACATTAAAAGAGGCGGACCGGCGAGCTTTCAGGGTTTTCGAGCAAAACGTGCTGCGTACAATACTCGGAGGGAAACTAGAAAATGGAGTGTCACGCAGACGCATGAATCATGAGCTGTATCAAGGGCATATACAAAGAAGAAAATAATAATGTGGAATCGTATAAAATATGGCAGACTTCAGTGGGAAATGGTCACTTAGTGCCCGAATGTCGGAAGAAAAGAAATAAAGCAAAAACAATATTCAACAGAGGAAACCAGATAGAGGGCCAGCGACTTCGTGAAAGGCCACGAATTAGCTGGCTGCACGCGGTGAAATCGGACCTGGGACCCTTAACGTTCGGGGAAACTGGAGGAACATCGCCCGAGACCGACGATTATGGAGCTCTACAAAGTGTGGCAAGTACAATGCCCAAAGTTTTCAACCGAAAACATCCTAGACCGGACCGAGAATCGAACTCGCCATCTCTGGATTGGCAATCGTACGCCTACGCAAGCCTACTGGAGACAATCCTAAATTATCGAAAAGTTTATTTCATCAGTTTTTGCATACAACTTTACTTTCCGTGTTAGTTGTTGACATCTAACTCAAATTAGAAATAAATATCGGCCAAAATTATAAAATTATATATTTTTTTCCAAAGTGGTGCTATTTTCATTTCGCACCTTTTTTAAGAATTCTTCAGCTTCAGGTCCGCATTAATATCAATATAATGCATTGAAAAGTTGTGAAACAGAATGTGATTTCATTCTAAACTGAAATTACAATCATCTGTTCTTAATTTCAGAAAATATTAGTTGATCAAAGTCCGATATGGGTGTTTATTGATATATTTTGGCTTTTTCAGTCTGATATATTCAATCGGGTTTATATTCGCATTACCCGACGTTTCGGTGTACGGTAAGTGTACGGCAGACAGCTTTTCCCTTTAAAAAGACGCAATAAACGGGCCGAAACGTCTGACTGAAAAAAAAAACAAAATATATCGAAAATATTAGTAAAAAAAAAGGTGGTGCTCTGTGCTTCGCTCAGTGCAGTTTACCCACATTAATTGGATTAGATTTGAAGAAAATATAATCGATAGAAGAAAATTTAGAAAATTTGTCGGCTTGAGGGTGATACTACTGACACAATATGTTAGAGAGACAATATTTTAAAGACAATGAGTAAAATCCAAATCTTAAATGCATCACCCACCAAGTGCTTACAAAAAACTGCATAATTTGGGTTTAAATTGGGATTGATTCAACACAACGGATATACAACTAACCATATAAATTAGTTTCAGTCGAATTTATGACCAGTGACCACAAAATCAACATTTAATACGACAATTTTGGAAGCAACATGAATTAATTGCATAATAACACAAGGGCAAAAATTGATGCATAATTCCTTGAAAGGCGAAGGGAAAGTGATTACTTTTAGTACATTTTTCAAATCAAAATCTTCCACATAACGTACATATTCACATCTGAGTTTTCAGAACATTGTAAATCAAAATTGATAATCAATGTTTAATTTAGTTCAAAACACTTGATCAAATATTTTATGGACCTTGCTCGTCTTGACCCGATGAGGTGGCGATTTCGCCCCATACAGTAAATAAACGCCTTGATAAAACATATGTTTCAAAAACCAATTTATAAGATGTTTATACTTTAATAATCAATATTCTTGCTAATATTATAGACAATACCCAAAATAGGTAGCTGAAATACATATCTGCAATATGCGTAGGTTTTTAGTTTTTCCTGAAGTGCCAGAGCTTAGGGTGGCGATCTTGCATCACTTTTTCTCAATATATCATAACGATAGAAGTTTTTCTGTGATCAGAAATATGTACGTGTGGCTCTACAAACTTCATAGCTAACAAAAAAACTAAAATGATGCATCTTGGCGCATACGTCATTTTTTGATTGCAGCACCCACGTCCCACGTTTTCTGGAAGCATGCCAGATAACAAACAGAATCAACTGCACTGTTTCCTCCCCAACTATACTCTGACAACCATCGATGGCGTAATTTGACCAATTTCGCCGGTGACGCCGACGACAAGTTGCCAGAGCTGCTCTCGTTCGATGTTCCGTGGTTGATCAGGTTTTAGCTGTCGATACTGTCGCCATCGACACGGCGCTGGCTCCAGTTTTCCACCGCAATGGAAATCACTCTTTCATGGTAGCACCAACCTGGCCGTGTACCCCAGCCGGCGCGGGCTGGAACTGTTCCGGTCGGTGATGCGCACCATGAAAATTGATATCCTTCGGCGCGTTGGTTGACGGTGGTGGAATAAAATCACGCAGTTTATGGCCCATTAGCGTTTGATTGGATCAGTACTTTGCTGGTTATGGCATGCCTCAGGCGTCTGAATAGTGTTCGCGCAGTAACAGCGGTGCTCAGTTGGAATAGCATGTATGATAGGAAATGTCCGGATGACTACTAAATAATCTTTTTGCCATGGTGGCAGTCATATTTGTAACTTTTCCAAGGTTACGTAACTCACAAATGTTTTCAAATTCTTATTTGAAGTCGTCTTCTGTCTAAAATGCTTTTCCATTGTCAGAATTACGTTGAAAAATATCTGTGTAAGTACATTTTGAATGTGATTTAGACTTGCCCCATTTTTTCTCATCTCAGTTTTACCAGGTCATGATATTTCATCGATGAATAAAATTATTATTGAATTTATCCAACATCTACGCTTGTTGTTCTAATCTTCCTTCACACTTCAACAATATAGGGGAGATATCCCCCAGTGCCGGTTTCGTAAGTCATTTTGACGAAAAGCTCTCTTCAATTATCCGGATTATGTTTTGCCTCTACACCATATACACAAAATATGATCATTAATCTCATATATAAAAATGAAATAGATGCTCTTCATATTTCCATTATCTTACCAACAAACATTTGGTTGGATTTTTGAACATTCAGTGCAGAAACATTACAAATTTATAGTTTCCGGCAGGTTTTATATATGATGTTCCTAATGCGAAAATTACGAGTAAAGTTGGGCAAGCCGTAGAATAACTAAAATTATGGATTATATACGAACTTTGTACGCCGACAGTTCGGGTTCAAACAGTTTGGCTTCTACTGTGCAGGGACAAAGGTCTGCCGGGTCAATTAGGCTGGTCTTATGTATGAGGTGGAAGTAGTCTGTATTCGTATCCCGCCTGCACTCATGCTGAAAACGGCTGGATGGATTTTATTCATTCCTTCAGCAATTACGTTTGGTGGGACAGTTTCCGGCGGGTTTAGGCGGTGTTTCCTCACGCATAAATCAAAAATGAGGTTGAGTAAATACGTCAATGAAAAATTAAAATTAGGATTCGTATTTAGAAATTTCCTACCGGGCGATTCACAACTAGCATTTCCGCCTACTATGCAGGTTAACGTCTGCAGATGCGACTAGTCTTATGCTCTCTCTAAAGAAATAAAGAAATGGTGCTGTGATTTCGTATCCGCATAACTCCAAAGCAGCTGGATGGATTCTATTCATTTCTTCAGGAGATATGTTTGTTATCCTTTCCGACAGGTTTATGTGATGTTCTTTGTAAAGAAAATCACAGTTGGTTTTGAGTAAATTGTGAAAAACTAAATTTGAGATTCGTATGGGCATTTTGCATGAGTAGAACAGAACGCGCATTTTCGCCTACTATGCAGGACAACGTCTGCCGGGTCGACTAGTCTTATATATAAAAATGAAATGGTCTGTGTTCGTATCCGCATAACTCAAAAACAGCTGGATATATTTTCATTCCTTCCTTGAGCAGATGTGTTTCGTTATCGTTTCCGACGAGTTTATATGATATTTCTCATGCGAAAACCAAGAGAAAAGTTGAGAAAATTATGAAAAACTAAAATTATGATTTGTATGGAAATTTCGCATGGGCAGTTCTGTAACGCACATTTTCGCTCTACTATGCAGGTTAACGTCTGCCGGGTCGACGAAGTCTTATATATAAAAATGAAATGGTTCTGTGTTCGTATCCGCATAACTCGAAAAACGGCTGGGTTGATTTTTTTTCCATTTCTTCAGCGAAAACATTCGTTATAGTTTCCGACGGGTTTATATAGTATTTCCTAATGCGAAAATTACGAGTAAAGTTAAGAGTAAATCGTGAAAAACCAAAATTAAGCGTCGTATGGGTATACTTCGCATGGGCGATTCACAACGCGCATTTTCGCCCTCACTATGCGGGACAACGTCTGCCGGGTCGACTAGGTGATTTATAAAACCCATTTTGATCATTTGAACTCGTTTTTCAGTGATGACGAACGATGATGAATTTTCACGGTTCAGAAAAAGTGTACCCGTGTACCGAACACTATTGCATCAAGGTTGTTAAATGAATATGAAATTCCTATTAAATGAGTGAAGACATCATTTAAGGTAGCGATAATTTTCACTTCTGCTTCAAATCCTAGATATTAACTTAATAGCTTAGCTCGACGAACTGGTAGATTAGTCCAGGGTTTTGAATGCCAACACTTTCCATCTAAACAAGTATATAATAAATATCGTCTCACTTTACAAAGGACTCACCATCATTGACGGCTTCACATAAAGCTGTCCCCTACGTCGGTCATGCCGAGGACCACTTCTCTTCAAACGCAAACATGCTCCATAATAAAAAATCCAGCCATTCAGAGTGCGGAGAAGAGCCACAAGAGCTTTCTCCAGCCGCCTGAAAAAGCAAGTCCTTTATCTCCACTTTGGACACAACTAGTTGGAGTGCGTGGTCAAAAAGGATTGAGCAAGCTTTAACAACTCCAGTGGGCAGCATTCGAATCAGGCAACAAAAGCGGGGAACCAGGTAAAATAAGGAACCAAACTTTTAAATCCCGCTATGAAGAATCAAACCGAAACAAAACTACCAAAAGAGATTTCCTGAAACTAAGCTTCACTCATACTACAGGCAACGTGGCTTCAACATATGCCAATTCCAGGTACCTTGGCAGGTTATACTGTCTCCGGTATCGTCTTTAAATTGCGCGTAAAGCTGCATTTCCAAAAAGGTCAGGTTTGTTATCCGTTGGCATGGTTTAGGAAAATCAGCCAGTTTTTTGTTTGTTTTCACAAGTCACGATGTTAGGAAAAGCCGGATGATGTTGTTCGTTTGGCTAAAAGCGAGGTAAAAAACGAAAAAAACGGAAAAGCATACATACCATTAAAGAAAAGATACGTTTCTTTACTTCCGCTTCGAGCAACGTACTTCGTTTGAGAGGACTGGCAGAGGCGGTGTCGGAAGCCGGAAGCTTGATTTTTTGTGTTAGCTGCAATTTGAGGATTCCAGTTTTCTAACTGCGTCCGTTGATTTGATTTAGCATTGAATTTTGCCGTAACATCATCCTCGAATGGTGCGACATCGTTCAACAATGGTTGTAAAATTTGATAGCGGAATTTGTAGATATATGCTCTCATTTTCATATACCTTGGCACGACGAACAAGGTGGGCTGTGAAGCGTTCGGTTTCATGTGATAAAGGTATGAAGCTTCCGTTGGCGGCGGTGAAGCATGTCCAGAGTAAATGATTGACAAGATAAACTTTTCCATATGAATAAAAATCCCCCTTATGAAGACAAAAAAATAATTCAAATATACAGCTCTGGTCCAAATTTAATCTAATTCAGTAACAACTCATGTAATATCATGTTTTGGATAGGTTATCATTGTACTTCAGTTTCAGTTACGTATTGCTCTTCGTACCTGAGGAATAAAATAGAATCTTGCGGTCTGGCCTCTTACCCAGCAACTCCTATCCCTACCTCCCCGTGGTGCTGGCGGGATACGAGCAACCTTAGGGAAGATCGGTAACCAACCCAGTGGGAACTATGGTCGTACTGACAAAGAAGGGGCTTGCTCCTCCGGAGGTGAAAATCTTACTGAGCGTCTGTTCTCCATGTCAGGATCGGCTCGGTAGCGTCTGTTCTCCATGTTAGGGCGGCTGATCATCGTCCGAGTGCCAGCGAGGGACTCTAAATGACTGCACCATGGTCCACCGGAAATAAGGATGAATGGTCCTCCGGAAATTGGGGTTTGGTGTCAGGCCCTGCAACCACTTTAAAAACACATACGCAACGAACAATCAACAAGAGAATACGGACCGGAACCATCGGCGAAGACCACTGCGACGAAAAAGGACTAGAGATTGGAAACTCTGTTCGTGGAAATGCAAATCTCTCAACTTCATCGGGAGCACACGCATACTCGCCGATGTGCTCAAGGACCGCGGATTCGGCATCATAGCGCTGCAGGAGGTTTGTTGGAAGGGATCAATGGTGCGAACGTTTAGAGGTAATCATACCATATACAGGCTGTGGCAACACACACGAGCTGGGAACAGCTTTCATAGTGATGGGCGATATGCAAAGGCGGGTGATCGGGTGGTGGCCGATCAATGACGTCCATAGCCCACACTCCGGAAGCACTGATGATGATAAGGACGCATTCTACGTGCAGCATCACTGCATACGCGTAGCATCTCGAGGCAGCGTTGCCGGAAGAGGGTAAGCTCGATGGGGCCCTCTTGAGAACTGCTGGAATACAGTCAAAGCAGCCATTAACGACGCAGCGGAGAACAACGTCGGGTATATGGGTCGAAGTCGACGGAACGATTGGTTCGACGAAGAGTGCAGACAGATTCTGGAGGAGAAGGACGCAGCGCGGGCGGTTGCGCTGCAGCAAGGTATCCGGCAGAACGTGGAACGTTGACTAAGTCGAGTCAAGTACAAGACACTGAAGACGGCCTTACTGTTGAGGTCGAAATACGTATCTGTCAGGATACAATTAAGTGGTGGAATTCAATGGGATTGTTCAAACTCGTCTTATGACGGGTAAACATTCACTAAAAGCTCAAAATAATTTTCTTAACTGAATCAACAATTTGACGCCACAATACACGGTTCATGTCAACTAAATAAATGAATGAAACCTCCAGTTGGGTAAATAAATTTTCCGTTGGGTACTTTTATAACATGGGAGTAAAGGCAAACTACTTCGACCCCATTTACTCAATTTTGGCTTCCCGTGCGGATATTCATGGTAGAGTGAATTGAACTCACTATTGGGTAGCTTATTGCTTCCGTGTACGTACATCTCTATGATTGTTACGGGGTAAAATATTGTTGGCAGGGAAGAAGGAAGTCATTACAAGCTTATTTTTATTAGAATTAGAATTATTCAATTAGACTAATACTAGTCCGTTGAATTAAGAAATAATAAAGAATAAAGCTCCTGTCACAAATGGCAGTGTTTTGGTAAAGTGTCGTCATTAAATCTATATAAATAGAAATGAGTTTTAATTTCCTTCCTGACGATTTAACTCAAGAACCGATTGATGTTGACAGTATTACAAAAGTTATTCCTTCATAGATCCTTCTTAGAATCCGTAAGGTTTGTATATACAAGTCCAGAAACAATAGGGGAAGATCCATTAATTACGTAACGCAAAAATTGAAATTTTTCAACCCCTCCTCCCCCCTATGTCACACTTTTTGTATGAAGCTTCTGAAAATTTTGTATGGATCGTCACATTTCACTCACCCCCTCCCCCTCTAAGCGTTACGTAATTTGTGGACGTTCCCTAGCAAGAAAATTAATCTAGAATACGGTGCTGCAAATAGTTCAGTACTTATATGACATTTGCAACACAAACGCCCGGGAAAAGCTGGGTATTTTTCGCTAGTAATAATCACTAACTCAAAAAAAAATTCCACTCTTTAATGTGTTGTTAATTTTCTTAAAACACAAGATAGGGGAACTGTTGCATTTTCCATCTCACTGAACATATATTCATCTTATCGCAAAACAGAGAACTAAAGCACCAATCTTGTCGCTTCTTTTGGCCAACATGCGTGCTCACTGCTGAAAAAAATCACAAAAATAGAAAAAAAAAACAAATCAAGTTTCTTTTCATTGCTTTGTTTTTGATGGGATGGAAATGGGAGTTATGAGATGAAGTGCCGAACCGTTCTCCTATATTGGATCATTCGAGACTAAACCCTAACATCTTAACTTTATTCCATTGCGGATCTAAATATGATTTTTAGAAGAGCATATTTGAAGTAGCTATATTGTAAAACTTGTATTCTACCCGAGGAAGCAAGACCCTCCCACAATAGTCCTGTGCAAGAACCGACAAAAATTCAAAGAACTTACATAAAAAAATCCTACGTCCTCCGGTTGGGTGTTCAAAACAAGTTTCATTTGAGAAAAATAATTGAAATTTGTAAGCAAAGCT
Source organism: Armigeres subalbatus (assembly GCF_024139115.2). Lineage (NCBI taxonomy): Eukaryota > Metazoa > Arthropoda > Insecta > Diptera > Culicidae > Armigeres > Armigeres subalbatus. The sequence goes on along the minus strand of NC_085141.1, from coordinate 105,571,737 downwards.
ATCTAGGCAATTTTTTAGACTGTCAAAAGTTTTTATTCGAATTGATATAAAAGGCGATGATGAATTTGAAAAAGACCACCAAGAGTTTTCGCAGTAAATTGAAATAAATAAAACGAATAGGAAATAGTTACCAAAACAAGTAGAGAAATTAAAAAAATAGATTGAGATACTTAATATTAAACTCCAATAACTTTTGGATACAACAAATGGTTACAATTAAAACAAAAAAAAAAACGCTTTAAAAATTATATATCGAACCGAGATGAACCAGCCAAAGGCAGAAACTCTCAAAAATAAAGCTAATAATAATAATAATTATATATCGAAACATGCTTGATAGATTATTTCATCCGTAAATTGTATGTATTGATAATTATTGTGTCTAGTGTTGTTATTACTCAGTCCAAGCACAACACTAACCATAAATCATTTTGCCGATATGTTTTAATCTGATGTTATAATCATATTACGTTCTTTCGTTCGGAACTCAAGGGTGGTTGAGACCAACTAAAAATTGAATGGATGTGCGATGGATGTTCAGGAAATGTTTGACTCAAATCAGTCATACGTTGCCAACGAGACGAAGAATGTTTCCATTTAATGAATTTCTGTCGAAACTGAGCAATACTCTGGTCTGTCGACATTTTGAAGTATACCATCAAACACACGCGTGTGAGAAGGGAAGGAAAATGTCTCGATCTCCTGCAAGGGAAAGAGGATTGACGACTATTTATATGTATGAGCAACTTTGTGCTTTACTGTGACTATAGCAGTGAAAACAAAAAAATCATTTGAACATTATTATGCTACCCAACCAGGAAACCATTTTCTTACAATTCTGTATAAGAAACTTGCAAAATCTGTGTACAATATTGGCATATACAAAATTTATAGAATGAAGTATGTTGTAAGGTTTTTCGTAGTCTAAATTAGTACCACCTACGAATGTGTACAAATTGCTCAATGCTAATTTCAAACCTG
>NC_085141.1:105517996-105570731 GCF_024139115.2 Armigeres subalbatus | reverse complement strand
TCTTACTTATCTATCCTTTCTTCCACTTTCAACTTTCTTTTCCTTCAACAAACTTTCATCTTTCTAATTTCTTTCTTCTCTTTTACCGTCTCCGTTCTTTCTACTCCGTTTTCTTTTTTCTTTCATTTTCCTTTTTTATTTCTTTTTTTCTTTAATCTTTTACCCTTCTCATTTTTCTTCTTTTTTATCTTTTTTCTGCATATTTATTCCTCCAAGTTTTCTTTTTGCTTATTTATTCAAATTTACTTTACCTTGAGAATAACAGCTTTTCAGTTTCACAATAAAATCATATTTACCTTACTCCTTTTTTAACTCATTCTTCTTTTATTTATTTTTTAATCTATCTTCTGATGTGTAACAGAGATCATCAACGCATCTAATCATGCAAGACTATTTTCGTCGGATTTTTTCACCGAAAGTGCAGTAATTTTCTTTCATCTCCTATATTTTAATTTTCTTCAATTAGCTATAGCTTAATTAAACTATTAATTTTGTAAAAAAACACCCCTCCCCCTTTTTTCGATGGCACTTTCACTCTCAATAATCGTCTCCATGGATAGAAAATATTCGTATTAAACAATTTGGTTGAAATCGGTCCACGTGTTCAGAATTTACTCATTTTTTTTTTCATTTTTTAAACAATACCTCTCCCTCACATCCTCCCCGTTTTCCCAGTGATCCTCCCTGCTCCACATAATCGACGCCTTTGTATGGAGACTACTTGCACCAAATTTAATTGAAATCGGTTCTGGGGGTTGGAAGTTACACTGAATCGCTCGTTCTCTAAAAAGAACCCCTCCCCCATACCCTTTTTCTTTTACCTATGACTGACCCCTATAAGTGGAGTTTTACTTCTTAAAAGTCTCATTTTGAATAGTTCGTAGCCTTTCTTCACTGTCGCAATATCATTACTAAATTACCCATTTCTTGTACTGATTCAAATGAATCACATTCAATCCTAGATTCCTGCCCAATCATCACATATACAGCGCAGCTTAATTTCATGTGACTGTGTTGATGGCTCCAATGTACACCTGTCAACATTATTTGACGCTTCTGCCTCTTGTTAACTAGAGGTAATCCATCGAACACTTATTGACGAGTTCAACAAAATATACAACAGCCTACCAGCAGATAAGATAACTTATCGATTCCATCCGTCGGTACGGATGTCGGATACGCGCACTATATCGATTTTCTATCCATTATTTTGAACGAGATAATCTCGAATGCGAATGTATTTTAGATCAGAGCAAAGGGAGATATAACTGTCAATCCGTCCGCTGCAGCACAGCACCATCTTTCATGCTAATCTATGGCGTATATATTTCTGATCATCCACAAGGCTTTTGAAAGACGTCGGTACTTCATACATTCCGAGTTCAATTTGATTATTTGAATCCGCCACAGTTGGAGTTCGTTGAAACAGACAACAAGTTGATGAGGCGGCGAGAAGCTAAAATTGTGAAATGTGCATCGCATAGTGTTCTTTCGTCTAACAGCTTCTAGTTGACAAGATGCCAAGTTGATGCAATGTAACTTGCTGTTATTTCAGTTGAAGGTTGCCTGATTGGATTTATTTTCTTCCTCCAAGATTTTGGAAGGTAAACATCGATTCTACCATGTTTCACTATTGCAGTGGCCTTGTCCTCAATATTGTTCTACTTACGCCTGTGAAAGTGATTTGTTAATTCATAACAATTTTATGTAAAAATTCAAAAGAATTTCTGAAAATTCAGAATTTCATCCGGACAGTTTGTAAGAATTTTCCTCTAAAATTCATAAGCATTATCTGAGTAAATTCAGAAGAATGAGACATCGAAATTCGGGAAAATTCTCCACATACATTTCGCATGGAAATTCAGAGAAAAAAAATTGCCCGTAATAATTCGAAATAGTTCTCCACGGAGACTCAGAAAAATTCCAGCGGAAACTAAAATGATTTACCTGTAAAATTAGGAAGAATATGCTCTGGAAATTCGGAAAAAACTTCATGTGAAAAGTAAATACAGAACCGACCATGCTACGGTTTCAGTAGGGAAGGAGCCCAAAACGCCCCCCGATGCAAAACCCTTTTGTGGTTTCCCCCTATTTACCGTCATTAATATGTCCGTAACAAAACTAGATTTAAAATTATGTAGGATAGGCGAAGAAAGTTTCAAAATTGTGCATGGGAAGGTCGGAAAAACCGAACCACATTTTGAAGAACATCTAACATTTGGCGAGGCAAAACGCCTAGTGGCAATAACCTACAAAGTACTTGCGTCTCCACGGACTATCCATACTAGAATGCTGATTCGCCGACGCGTGGTACTTTGTTCCTAGAGACCGCCAGCTGAAAGGCGTTTTGCCTCATGAGTTTTCCGGCAACAAAATATCACCACTTATTGGAAATGTTAATATTATCAATATGATTGAGATTTTGTACAATTTTGAATGGCATCAACTAGCTATCTTGTTTAACTGATGCATAATGTAAAAATACCCATGAATAGCGTTACAAATAAGACAATAGAGCAGTGTTTGCTTAGATAGGGCAAATTGCCCCCCTTCCCCTAACTTTATCCTAAATATTGTTCACCGCTTACTTTCGCCAGTGAAAGTGATTTGTCATCACTTTATAAGTCGTAAAAGCGCATCATAACTGCAACCGTGTCCGGTATTTTCAGCGCTGCTGCTTGATGATGAAATTTGCGACATGGTCGATAATGCATTTACCATAACGGACATTAATAATGCCAAGTTTTTCCGCTGGAGTACACGACGCTCACGGCTCACGTTCTAGAGCCGTATTGTTACCGCCAAAAAGTGAGAAGACATCAAGATAAGGGCCGAAGTATTTAACGCTGTACTGAAGTTTTAATTGATGGCATGAGCATTTGTAATTATGACATGAGCTTGGTTAAACGATTCGATTACACATCGACGATAATCACCATGTTCCAAATTTGCTAACGAATCACCGTCGCAGCCAAAGCATCAGAATCGAAAAAGTTATAGAACTGTTCTGTATGTTAGAATAACATAACAGTATGTTATTCGGATTCACACATTCTAACAACAATTATAGTTACTAGGTTAATCTGTAACGAATTTTGAAGTCATAATACAATTTCCAATTTGTTACAGGGGGTTACCGAATGACCACAGTGTAACAAGTGAAATAAAAACAATTGCACCGATAAATATGGGTACCATCAATTTGCAAATCTAAACAACAATCATTTTTATTATTGAAAATCAATATTGTTATTTTGAATAGCATTATTTAGGTGACACAAGTTTGTAAACATAATTCCCAAATTCAAAACTTAATCCACTCACGTTTTCAAGAGCATCTCATTCAAAACGGAAGCCATGCACAATTCTAGAGTGTTTTGAGAATAGGTTGCAAAAGAAAGCCTCTCTTTGGTTCCATTCTCTTACAAATTACAAAACTGTACAAAAGTTTACTTCAGATTTCTTGGCAGATAACTGTAGACTAGCCTTGGGTCCCTCCTTAGCCAAGTGGTAATATGCGCGACTACAAAACTCATGCTGAGAGTTGCTGGGTTCCATTCTCGGTGCCAGTCTAGGCAACTTTCGGTTTGGAAATTGTCTCGACTTCCCTGGGCAGGCTTGTCATTGGTCACCGTCCGGAGTCATTATTTATTATTATTATTATTATTATTATTATTTATTCAGACTGGCGAATTGGCCATGTGTGGTATAAGAGTCTTCTGTATTTGGCTCGTCCATGGCTCGTCCAACCCACAGTCTACGAAGGGTCCGCAAGTCATCTTCCACCTGATCGATCCACCTTGCCCGCGCGTGCCTCGCCTTCTTGTGCCCTTCGGATCGTTGTCGAGAACTATTTTCACCGGGTTACTGTCCGACATTCTGGCAAACGTGCCGGCCACCAGCAGTCGTCCGATTTTCGCGGTGTGAACGATGGATGGTTCTCCCAACAGCTGATGCAACTCGTGGTTCATTCGCCTCCTCAACGTACGTCCGCCATCTTCACCCCACCATAGATGGTACGCAGCACTCTTCGAAAACACCAAGTGCGCATTGGTCCTCCACGAGCATCGTCCAGGTCTCGTGTCCGTAGAGGACTACCGGTCTAATGAGCGTTTTGTTGAATATCAGTTTGGTACGGCGGCGAACTCTATTCGATCGGAGCGTTTTGCGGAGTCCAAAGTACGTACGATTTCCAGCCACTATGCGTCTCCGAATTTATCTGCTGGTATCTTTTCAGCAGTCACCAGCAAGTACACAAATTCTTCTACCACTCGATTTCTGATCACCGATGCAAACTCGCGGTGGGTGGCTAATATATCTCTCTGAACCTCTTCCTATCATGTACTTCGTCTTCGACGTGTTGATGACTAGTCCGATCCGCTTAGCATCCCGCTTCAGTCTGATGTAGGCTTCTCAGAGTTACGTGCCATAATATCTATGTCGTCGGCGAAACTAAATAGCTGGACGGATTTATTGAAAATTGTTCCACTCGTGTTAATCCCGGCTCTTCGTATTACCCCTTCCAAAGCGATGTTGAATAGCAGACACGAAAGACCATCACCATGATTGCACGGTAGTTGCTACAATCCAGCTTATCGTCCTTTTTGTAGATGGGATACACGACACCTTCCATCCACTCCAGCGGCAAAACTACCTCCTCCCAAAACTTGGTAATGACCCAGTGCAGCGCTCTAGCCAGTGCCTCACGACCGTGTTTTTTTTTTCAATTTGTTTAGTTAATAGGCTCAGTTGTTTTAATGAAAACTCTACAGAGCCGAGAGCAAAAAATAATATAAATATTACATTAAATATAATACATTATTAATAATATGATCTCCGGACGCACTTCTTTTTCGGCCGCGTTGAACCAGACCCGGAAGCTGCCAGTTGAGCCCGTCGCTGATCCGCAGGTGGATGGGATATAGCTTCCTCAATCGCGATTGCAACCTCTTCCAGTGTTACGTCGTCTTTTTTACGACGGGTTTTTATCCGCCTGTTTGTTGTCACGTACAACCGACTGTATCCTGCTTTCTGACTTCGGATTTTCCTCTAAAACCTCGATGAAGTCATCTTCCGAAGTTTCCGATGATACTCGTTATTCTTCCTTTCCAGCTACGACGCCAGCATACGTGGTACCTTTATGTTGCTCTCCTGGTTTGTTCCGCGTATGTTGAGGCAGAATCCGTCGATGACCAAATGCTTGACATCGAAAGCATGTATCCTTCAATCCGTCGTAAAAAATCGTCCGTTTGAACCGAGACATCTATGGATGGTGGAATACCTTTTACGACTTCCATGTGTATACCACGGACACCTGTGAATGTCCCAGGCCCAATTTCGAGAAAATTTTTCTCACTACGATCCACTTTGCCAAAAATCGAGCACCAGCGATAAATTTTCATCTTTGACTTCGGGTCAGATCAAATACGCGGACATACCGCAAATTGGTACCTGCGATTTCCATCCGAATTTCAACCGACGTCCAACATGGAGTAAACAAATTTAGCGGTTCCGTATTTTCCATCGCATCATGGAAACCGAATTTAATGAACAGCGAGCGATCGTGTGCCGTTTAAGTTCGAGCACATAAATCAGTCTCTCATGCTTCAAAAAGCTGGCTGGATTTCTGCCCAAGAAGGACGCGGACTTCCAACTGGGAACCGATACTGAACGGTATTAGCAAATACGCTGTTACCCATTTCGGTTTCTAGTGCGATTTCTACGACTGAAGACACCACCGGCTAACGAAAAACAATGGAAACAATGGATGGCAAACGCGCGTGATGGCTACTGATGGCACCGAAAATACGAAGGCTGCACAGAGCACAACTTTTCCGTCTGTACCTGATAACGCCAGCAACTGAACTGGGCCTCACAACCGTGTTTAAATAGCTCTCCTGGAATAGCTCTCTTGGAAGGTCAACCCCAGAGGATTTGTTGTTCTTCAGCCGGCAAGTCTCCTCCTGGATTTCCTGGAGATCCGGAGCCGGTAAAATCATGTCCCAGGCGTGTTCTGCCAGGTCCATCACCATACCGCCATCTTCGTCTGCCATATCGCCATTGAGGTGTTCTTCATAGTGCTACGGCTACCGCCACCTTTGGATCACCTTACGCTCGTTCGTAAGAAGGTTCCCGCTTATGTACTTACACATATGAGGCTGTGGCACGTGGCCCTTACGTGAACGGTTCAACTTCTCATATAACATTCGTGTGTTTTTAGCGCGGTACAGTTGATCCGTCCCTTCACGGTCTCGATCTTCCTGCAGGCGCAATCAAGTTTTGTCTGTTCCGCGCCTGTTTATATCGTGCCTCGTTCGCCCTCGTGCGGCGTTGCAGCAATGTCGCCCATGCTGCATTCTTCTCCTCAATCAACTGCTCACATTCACCATCATAGGGTATCTGTTCCATTATTGATAACATGCTCCTATATCAATAACATTCGCAAAACAGGCTATTTAGGCTCAATTTGTTGTGTGTTTTGATGTTATCCGGCGTGCTCACTGCTGAAAAGAATTAAAAATTAGAAACAAAACAATTCACGCACCAATTCTTTGATTTCGAACGGTATTGATTAGGGTACATTGTATGAATCCAAGGAGCAGTTCCACTACCAGTCGTTTCTCTGATCCGGAGGCACCGTGCCAAGTGCAGCGTTGTGCGGTGCTACCAATGGCTGATCGAATATCTCCACCATCTTCAAGAGACGCTGCGCCTAGCTGCTCTTCCGTTGAGTGCCACTTCCAGCTGCTGCGCGTATTATTGGGCTAGTCTACCGTCTTGTAGCCGCCCAATGTTAAGCGCGGCGTCCGACTTACCGCGTGTTGTACACCGTCGAGAGTTTGTGACAGGCATACGCAACGAGGTAGTGGTCGGATTCAATATTCGCACAGCGGTAAGTGCGTACATTCGTGATGTCGGAGAAGAATTTATCGTCGATTAGAACGTGGTCGATTTGGTTTCCGTTTCTGGGTTAGGTGATCTCCATGTGGCCTTGTGGGTATTTTGCGGGGAAGAAGGTGCTTCAGACTACAATTCCGCGGAGGCTGCAAATTAGGCTTCGTTGGCCGTTATCATTTGATACGGTGTCAGACTATCCGGTCCGAGACCGGTCTATACTTCTCCCTTCCTACCTGTGCGTTCATGTCGCCGATGACGATTTTACGTCCCGCGAGTGAGCATCCGTCATATATCTGTTCCAGCGGTGGGTAGAACGCTTCTTTCTCGTCGTCGGGTGGGCTGTACGTTGATGATGCTATAGCCTATACCATGTATGTATTCGTATAACACTTCAAGACTCATAAAGATATATGCATATTCATTTATTTAGTCTACATCATACGGATAACACTGAATCAACAATTTGACGCCAAACACGGTTCGAGGCCGCATCTTCCATCTCGAATACGCCCCACGCTCGCCAAGTCGTTCTGCACCTGGTCTGCCCATCTCCTCGCTGCGCTCCACGTCGTCTCGTACCTGCCGGATCGGAAGCGAACACCATCTTTGCAGGGTTGCTGTCCGGCATTCTTAACATGCCCTGCCCATCGTACCCTTCCGGCTTAGCTACCTTCTGGATACTTGGTTCGCCGTAGAGCTGGGCGAGCTCATGGTTCATTCTTCGCCGCCACACCGTCTTCTTGTACACCGCCAAAGATGGTCCTAAGCACCCGTCTCTCGAATACTCCGAGTGCTTAAGTCCTCCTCGAGCATTGTCCATGTTTCATGTCCGTAGAGGACTACCGGTCTTATTAACGTCTTGTACATGAACATTTGGTGCGGTGGCGAATCTTTCTCGACCGCAGTTTCTTCTGGAGCCCGTAGTAGGCCCGACTTCCACAGATGATGCGCCTTCGTATTTCACGACTAACGTTGTTGTCAGCCGTTAGCAAGGATCGAGGTAGACGAATTCCTCGACCACCTGAAGGTATCCCGTCTATCGTAACACTGCTTCCCAGGCGGACCCTGTCGCGCCGGTTCCGCCCGTATGTACTTTGTCTTTGACGCATTCACCACCAGTCCAACTTTGTTGCTTCACGTTTCAGGCGGGTGTACAGTTCTGCCACTTTGCAAATGTTCGGCCGTGTCCATGTCATCCGCGAAACAAATAAATTGACTGGATCTGTTGAAAATCGTACCCCGGCTGTTACACCGGCTCTCCGCATGACACCTTCTAGCGCAATGTTGAACAACAGGCACGAAAGTCCATCACCTTGTCTTAGTCCCGGCGCGATTCGAACGAACTGGAGTGTTCGCGAGATCTTCCACAGTTTTGCCACCATCCACCGTTGCTTTGATCAGTCTGGTAAGCTTTCCGGAAGCTGTTCTCGTCCATAATTTTCCATAGCTCTACGCGGTCTATACTGTCGTATGCCGCCTTGAAATCAACGAACAGATGGTGCGTTGGGACCTGGTATTCACGGCATTTTGAAGGATTTGCCGTACAGTAAAGATCTGGTCCGTTGTCGAGCGGCCGTCAACGAAGCCGGCTTGATAACTTCCCACGAACTCGTTCACTAATGGTGACAGACGACGGAAGATGATCTGGGATATCACTTTGTAGGCGGCATTAGGATGGTGATCGCTCGAAAGTTCTCCACTCCAGTTTGTCGCCTTTCTTGTAGATGGGGCATATAACCCTTCCTTCCACTCCTCCGGTAGCTGTTCGTTTTCCCAGATTCTGACTATCAGTTTGTGCAGGCAAGTGGCCAGCTTTTCCGGGTCTATATTGATGAGCTCAGCTCCGAACCATCCTTACCAGCCTGCTTTATTGGTCTTTAGCTGTTGAATGGCATCCTTAACTTCCCTCAAGGTGGGGGCTGGTTGCTTCCATCGTCCGCTGAACTGACGTAGTCATCTCCTCCGCTGCCTTGACTTTCATTGCCTGTACTCTCAGCGCCATTCAGATGTTCCTCGTAGTGCTGCTTCCACCTTTCGATCACCCACGTTCGTCCGTCAAGATGTCCCATCCTTCCCGGCACATTTCGGCTCGCGGCACGAAGCCTTTGCGGGATGCGTTGAGCTTCTGATAGAACTTGCGTGTATCTTGAGAACGGCACAGCTGTTCCATCTCCTCGCACTCCGCTTCTTCCAGGCGGCGTTTCTTCTCCTGAAAAGGCGGGTCTGTCTCCGCTTCCGTCTATAACGTTCCACGTTCTGCCGGGTACCTTGCTGCAGCGCGACCGCCGCGCTGCGTCCTTCTCCTCCAGAATCTGTCTGCACTCTTCGTCGAACCAATCGTTCCGTCGACTTCGACCCATATACCGACGTTGTTCTCCGCTGCGTCGTTATGGCTGCTTTGACTGTATTCCAGCGTCCTCAAGAGGCCCCATCGAGCTCACCTCTTCCGGCAACGCTGCCTCGAGATGCTGCGCGTATGCAGTGGCGACATTGCTTCAGTCGCCGGTCGTACCGCGGCGGTCGTCGGTACCGAACATTGTTGATGACGGATAGTTTTGGGCGCAGTTTAACCATCACCAGATAGTGGTCAGAGTCGATGTTAGCGCCACGATATGTCCTGACGTCGATAATGTCGAGAAGCGTCCATCAATCAGAACTGGTCGATTTGTGATTCTGTCGCAGTGGCGATCTCCAGGTGTACCGATAGGAGGCTGTTGAAGTAGGTGCTGCGAATGGCCATATTCTTGGAGGCGGCGAAATCAATTGGTCGTAGCCGTTTCGTTCGTCAGCGGTGAGCGCTGAACTTTCCAATAGTCGGTCTAAACTCCTCCTCTTGGCCAACCTGAGCGTTCAAATCTCCTATGATGATTTTGACGTCGTGGCTTGGGGCTGTCGATCTCACGTTCCAGCTGCGCGTAGAATGCGTCCTTATCATCATCAGTGCTTCCGGAGTGGCATGGACGTGATTATGCTGAAGTTGAAGAAGCCTTGATCCTCAACCGCATTCTCGTTGATCGGCCACCACCCGACTACCGCCTTTGCATATCGCCCATCACTGAAAGCTGTTCCCAGCTCGTGTGCTGCCGCACTCTGGTAGATGGTGATTACCACGTTCGCACCATTGATCCCTTCCAACAAACCTCCTGCAGCGCTACGATCCGAATCCACGGTCCTTGAGCACATCGGCGAGTAGTGCTCCCGATGAAGTTGAGAGAGCAGTTCCACGAACCGAGTTTCCAATCCTAGTCCTTTTCGTCGCAGTGGTCTTCGCCGAGGTTCCTCCGTATCTCTTGTTGATTGTTCGTTGCTTATATTAAAGGCTGGCTTGCAGGGCCTGACACCAAACCCCTAAATTTCCGGAGGACCATTCATCCTTATTTCCGGTGGACCATGGTGCACAGTTTCACTTAGAGTCCCTCGCTGGCACTCGGACGATGATCACGCCCCTAACATGGAGAACAGACGCTTGTGAGCCGATCCTGACATGGAGAACAGACGCTCAATAAGATTTCACCTCCGGAGGAGCAAACCCCTTCCTGTCAGCATACGACCATAGTTCACCGGGTTGGTTACCCGATCTCCCAAGGTTCCGTATCCCGCCAGCACCGCGGGGAGGTAGGGATAGGAGTTGCTGGGTAAGAGGCTAAGGACCGCGAGATGGGGTCTATTTTATTCCTTCAGGTACGCGAATAATGGTACGCTTTACCAGCATTTGCCGTGCCAAGTATATGCATATATGGTATATAAATTTGTGTTATCCATAGACTAGACTATGCATATTGCAAACAGCTCACCCTGGTTCGAAAAATGCATTTTAATTCGATGTTTCTGTTCCTGTTGAATATTATTTTGTTCGAGTAGTTGAAACTTCTCTATTACTTTGAAGAAATTAAACACTGTTTTTTGTAATTCTGTCTGTAAGTCTCGTCGCATCGCTCGTCGCGTTTACTCTGGCTTGCCCCTAAATATCCGAAGCGCACTTGCACCACCGTAATTGTAGTACGTAAGGCACATTAGAGGTCGTAGCACATCCAGCCGAAACTTCTTCTTCTTCTTATTGGCATTACATCCCCACACTGGGACAGAGCCGCCTCGCAGCTTAGTGTTCATTAAGCACTTCACAGTTATAACTGCGAGGTTTCTAGCCAGGTTACCATTTTGCATTCGTATATCATGAGGCTAACACGATGATACTTTTATGCCCAGGGAAGTCGAGACAATTTCCAATCCGAAAATTGCCTAGACCGGCACCGGGAATCGAACCCAGCCACCCTCAGCATGGTCTTGCTTTGTAGCCGCGCGTCTTACCGCACGGCTAAGGAGGGCCCCATCCAGCCGAAACATTTAAATTGAAAAAAACAAATGCTCGAGAAGCAGAAAAGTGTGACAGAAAATTTTAAATGCGTCTTTCCGCGAGCACACTCCTGTTTTTATATTATCATTAGCATCCCACATTCATAAGATGCTGTCAAAATGCAATTCCTTCGCGAAGGTTGTGTATGCACAGTATCAGTAACGCTTCTTGGCACATGATATCGGTTTTGACGTACATCTAATGGTTAAATCCTGGAGATGTTCAAATTGAGCATTTATAGATTGCCAGGCGCCATCCACGTTCCAAATCGGGTAGGACAAATAGAGAATGCCGTTTTGCACAACCAGTTCTGGTATTAGAATAAGCGATTCTTCACAAGTCACAATACATCTAAATACTTCTCGCAGTAGTAATAATGTTCCAACAAATAAGTGATTATCGCGTGCATTCATAGGTGTTACAAGCCCAAACTATTGAATGATATGACTAATGTCTCAATGCTGGAAGAGAGAGGATTATTAGTTGGACACCTGTACTTAAGAATGGAGCAGAGAATTTTGACCTCTAACATGTGCCACATGAAGTTTTGGAACTGTTAGTGTGGGAGCTGTAATAGTAGAAATTGTTTTGTTAGAACGTGAAACACAGAAAGAACTAAGACATACATTAGGGGTCGTACACTAATTACGTAAGCAGTAATGGGGGGAGGGGGGTCGCCCATTTTCTTACGCTCCATACAATGAAAACAAATACTAAGGTATGGAAATCCATATACTGTGTGCGTGCCTTTCGTGTATGGCGAAAAACCTTTCACTACTACATTCGAACGAACTCCCATAAGAAGCCGTGCAAATATGTATAACATACATCTTGGAGTTCTTGCAACTATCGAATATCTATCTTCACAAGCTTCCAGAAGAAACGAAGGATCCCAAAAATTCGAAAAAAAATCAATGGTTTCAATCAATTATTGCTTACTTTTAGTGTTTCATACTAACATTCAGAAATGGTTATGGATCTAGCGATTCAAAGCAAACAACCAAAAAATATGCATGACTCTCAAAGAGTGCTTCCTTTACGGACTAGAGCGGACCTTGAGATATTTCTGGTTTCCCAGATTCTAGAAAATCTTTTGAAACTTTTTTTCTGTGGGCTTTTAATAATCCTATATTAATCGTGCTTCACTTATTATAACAAAAATGTCAATTAATCGCATTTGTAGATTTCATCAACTTCTAAAAAAACCTCTGGAAAAGCCTTAGAGTGTAAACAATAAAGTTTAGACATCTTCGAGCGCTTTCGGCATTGAATTGTCTGAATTCCTAAAGAATAATCAGTAGTGTATTGCTTTGAAATAGAATAGAATTGCATAACACACAAATTCTTGCCAACCAATGACATCTTACCTAGTGTTACCAGATCCATTTCATTTAAAAAGAGTACAAATTTCTCAAAAAAAAGAGTACAAGTAAGAGTACAAACGCAAGTGTCGATTATACAAGGCATGATGTACATATTTATTACTTGTATTTAATATTGCTTTAAAAACCATCGTGAATAATTGTGCTATTGTTATGTCAGTTATTTAGCACACATTATTCGAACAAATTAAATTTATTTGTTATTGCTTTTGACTTCAGCAATAGCGCTTTATCATGCTGGACTGAGTCAAGAAATTCTGGCATTTAACCATTATTAACGCTTGTACCGACTCTGGTAGCAAACGGTTTCGCAGTATCTGACCAAAATAAATTCATAAAACTAAAAAGCCGCTGTACACAGCTTTGTGACTCAAAGCGTAAAATATTGACAGGACTTTTGCAGTTTAGACCTGGCATAAGCATGAGCATGAGCATGATTGACCGCACGTTGTTACCTCGTTATTGCCAGGTCAGCTGTAATTACAAAGAACCTACATATGAAGTTTTGGACTAACATCATCTTCAATGTGTAAGAACTGGTGACCCAAAATAAGCAATACTAGCCGGTCCGAATGCAGGTCATATGAGGAATAGGTAGAAAATTGTTGACGTGATACTCGCTTTGATAGAAGCCGACGAGTCATCTGCACTTCCACGAGAAATCACTGTGATGTTGGATATATGGGTAGGGAGTGTGGTAGGTTCGTTTGGTAAACGGTCTGCCGTGTATAGCGTGTAGTTTAAACAAAAACAATGAAAGACACATTTATAGTCATATGTTTTAGAGCGCAACGTAGTGAAACGGCGACAGAAACGGCAAGATTTGACAGTTAGACAATTTTTTTTCTGGCAAATTTGCCGCTCCCGAGGCCGCTCCTCCGACACTGCGTTTGGGGCTTATGTGTGTATTAGGCATCAAGAATGATGTGTAAGATAATAATTGGAACGTGCTTACCAATTAGTCCGTCCATCATCATTCCACAGCTGCCATCCTTAGCATGTTCCTTTCGGATGGATCGAAACAATCTTCCGTCACTACATAGTAGCAGGGAAATCAAACTGCAGCCAATATGCTCTGCATCCATCGTAACCAGGCCTACCACTCCACAAACAGGCTAAGACGTTCGATTATCCCCACAAAATCAGCAATCAGGATATGAGATGAAGTACCTTCAACTATCAGGTTCATGTTTAAATAATCTTTTTTTTTAACCAGTTTATTTATTTGGTAGGCTCAGTCGTATGATACTTTGCGAGCGCAATTCTCAGTATGATATTTTACATGGTATATCATCTTATCTTAACGTTAGTTGGAGGGACATGGACCATAATACTCGTGGCGACTCAAGGTTAGAAAACTTAATACAGGAAGACGGGTGTAGGGATTTGGGTTAGTTATTTCAGTGCTCATCCGGGCGTTTGACGTTGAACGTTGAAAACGATTTTGCGTGGCGTCGTGCTGGATTTGCTCGAGAGCATCTTCGGATGGCCAGAGCATCGTACATGGTACAGAGAAACAGAATCGGACAAGAAAAAAAACTGAGAAAGAGAGAATATAGGCATAAGTTTAATGCGCCAAAAGGAAGGCATAGATGGCCGTATATATCACATCTGATTTCCCAAAACACCTCTTATATCCCGGAAGGTTGTTTAACTCGGCCACAAGGTATCCAATAGTTGCTCTCTGGAGGCGTCATTTTCCGAGCAATACCAAACTACGTGATCGATGTCATCGTAACCGGCTCACCATAGGTTGCTGTCGACCAGGTTTATTCTGTAGAGATGTGCATTTAGTGAATAATGATTGGACATAAGTCTTGACATCGTGAAAATGCCTCGACTTAAGTCCTCACCTCTGAACCACGCTCGCGCAGAAACTTTAGGAACTATGGAAATAGCCACCGTCCAAGTTCATTGTGTGACTACATCATTTGCCAATTTTGAAGAGTACTCTGACGGACTAATGGGAAAACTGTTATTCAAGATTTGTCTATCATAAACTTCACCTTCCTGTGCCCCACCTTTGCTAGGAGTCCGCCTTCTCATTGCCATAGATTAGGAATGGGATAGACCCATACAAAGAGTAATCTTGAATGATCTTTTGACCAAATCACGCATCTGCTCTCTTATAGTTGTAAGAAAGTAAGATGCGTGCTTAATTTCATCGACCGAGTGCCTCGATAGAACTAAGACTATCCGAGAAGATGAAATAATGGTTCGGCTGATCGGAAATTATCCCCAAAGGAAATTATTGCTGTAGCTCAGACAACATAAACCGAACACGAGTTCTTGAAGTTTTCGGAAGGTGGTTGAACTTACGTTGAAAACACCGAAGCCAGTGGATCCGTTAATGGAGAACCATCAGTGAAATGTCTGTTATTGCAATTGACATGTTCATATTTTTCAGAAAAATGGAAGGATAGATATTTGTCGAAGATGATCTGGTATTCCTGAATAGCGTGTTTCATGGACAGATCGTATTCAATTGAGGAACTGTCGTTGACGAAGTAAACTCGAGGTGGATTATAACATGGAAGACAGAGATCTGACGATATGTAGTTGAGATAGACTCGCAGGTATCTTGAACGATGAGCCAGTTCAAGCATATTATCGAAGTTTTCTAATACAAGTGTGTTACTTGTTCCACATTTGATCAGTATTCTAAGTGAGAGCTCCCAGTAACGGTGCTTAAAAGAGTGACTCCAGCAAGCACCTCCAGGCTCATGTTATGCGTTGAATGATGCAGCCAAGAGCAATACGCAAACAACGATATTGAATTCGTTCCAATTTGATTAGGTGGCAATCAGCTGTTGAGAGGAAGCAGAAAGAGCCACACTCAAAACTGAGAGAATAGTCGTTTTATATAGTTTGATGAGGTCTTCCGGGTGAGCGCCCCACCATGTTCGGAGATAGAACGGAGAAAATGGATCCTTCTTCGCATTTCTCTAACAAATAATCAATATGGGTTTTCCAGGACCTTGGAATCAAACCAGACCCCAAGGTATTTAGAAGATAAAGATTGGTTGATGTCATCTTTCAACAGCTTTAGTTTCAGTTGAGCAGGGTACGCTTCTTAGTAAACACAACCAATTGAGTTTTTTGCGGAGAGAACTCGATCCTAAATGTCGGCCCAAACAGTCAGATTATCTAGGGTACTTTGCAATGGTCCTTAAGACAGCTGCACTTTGACCTCTTAGAGACCCACTCATCTGCAAGTTGTCTGAGCGTGCATTGTTCCTCAAACAATTGCCAATATCTTTAACATAGACATTATAAAAAGGGACTTAAACATGAACCTTGGGAAGACCCAGTAGCTATTTCTGGAAGTTGTCAGAGTGCCGGGTTCCAAATTCGTTTGTTTTTCTGACAACGAATTGTACAAGAAATTAACAATAACGGGCAATCCATTACTGTGCAGATTGTCTGACAGCACTTTTATGGAAACTGGAGTCAAAAGCTTAATATCCAAGAATACTGAAGCCAATTGCTCCTTGTGCGCAAAGGCCAGCTGTATATCTGAAGAGAGCAACGCTAGACAATCATTTGTTCCTTTGCCTTTACGAACCAAACTAAGTATTTGAGAGTAATGCATTTTCTCGACCCAATGGTCGATTCTTGAGAGGATCATTTTCCAATAATTTTCTCATGCACGATAGCATGGCGATCGGTCAGTGATGAAGTGATTAGACGCTGGTTTCCCAGGCTTTTGAATAGCTATTACTCTTGTCGCCATTCAGGTGGCACAATGTTGACTCAATGAAACAGTTGTACAGGTCGAGTAATCGTCTTTTGCGACATCTGGGAGATTTTTTAGAAGATTGAATTTGATGTTATCGCATCCCGGAGCAGAGTTATTCGATGAAAGAAGAGACTAGAAAGTTCCAGCATTGAGAATGGTCACCCAAAGAACCGGGATCAGTGATTGAATCTCAGAGTAGTTCTGCTGGTACGGAATCTGGACAGACCTTTTTTGCGAAGTTGAATATCCATCGATTGGAGTATTCTTCACTCTCATTGGTGAAATGCTCCGCATGTTGGGCGCGTTTTCAAAGTGTTGTCATTGAGGTTTCTCGTGATAGTCCCTCGACAAAACGTCGCCAGTAGCTACGTTTTTAGCCTTGAGAGATTTTGCTTTCTAGTTCCTCAAATACTCTTCGAAAAGCTCAGAACCTTCCGTGTTTACGGAAAGCCTTGAAGGACTCTGATTTCTCAGAATACAACTTAGTACATTCATCATCCCATCCAGGAGTGGCTGGTCTTCTTATGACAGATGTACTTGGAACGCGTCGTTTCTGAGCTTCTAGTGCGCTTTTATGAATCAATTCGGTAATCGATACTCATCCAGTGGAGGAAGAATAGTTGATTCAATACCAATTTTTACCGCCGATGCAAATTTTGCCAGTCAATGTTTTCGTGAGGTCGAAAGGAACATTAACTGGCACTGATCGTGATAGCCGCTTTTGATTGTGTGACTATCGGCATGGTCACTACCATGGGGATCTTGAATTACCTTCCACGTGCAATCTAATGATAGTGAATTAGAGCATAAAGACAGATCTATTCGACTTTCCTGACCTTGAGGTCCCTATTCGAGTTACTCGCCTGTGTTCAAAATATTCAGTTGAAATCGTCGCATCAAATCATAGAAAATTGCTCTGTTATCGTCTCTAGTTTCGCCCACTGCAATACCATGTATTCATATCACCCAGTATTAAAACTGATGATAAAAGAGACGCGCTCCAAAGATGCCGACGATTAAGTGAGGCATTTGGTGGAATATACACTGAAGCTATGCAAAGGTCTTTATTCTTTATTTACTTGGCAAGCGACGATTTCTAAACCATTAACAGTCGGAATGGAATTCTGTAGAAAGTGTGACATTTTGATTCCAAAGAACGCCACCATAATGATCATTCCGATCTTGACGAATAATGTTAAAATCATGGAAGTTGATTTCATCTTCAGAGAGAGCCATGTTTCTGAGTGAAATATATCGCAATCGGAGTTGTGAATTAAAACTTGAACACGTCCAATTTATGTTTGACATGACAGTTCCACTGCAAGCTGGATTGTATTCTTGTATGGCCGTTATCATCGAAAGATACAAGTCCTGCAAGAAGGGCCAGAAACAGTCAATTGCTTCAGATAACTTTCAGCTGTTGGAATAAAGAGGTCAATGATTGGCCTCAATGAATTCGAATATTGAATAAGTTCAAATACGATCCACAAAGGTCCTTAAAGGATATCAATCCTCGCTTGGACGAGATTCTTTTCTTGGACGTGCAGTAGCAGTTTCTGCTCAAGATATTCTTGACTGATGTTTCTTTGTAACATCAGTTTTAGGCAATGCGGAATGTCTTGCTGCAACATGGGTCAAAAGGAGCAGTATAGACAGGCCGCTTCGAATTTGAATAATCCCCATTACCATCAGATTTAGGCAAGCTTCTAGGGATGATTTTGTTTTCTTACGGCGCAATCCCGGGAAGACAGTTTCTCTCTTTTCGGGTACGTGTACCCGCAGAATCATCCATATCGGCTACGTCAGAGTCCGATTCGTCTATGGAAATGACATCATAAAAATCATTTCATTGAACGGCAGTGAAATAGCAGCGTTGCGTTGGCAGTTGTACATGTACATTCATGTCATCGGCATAAATAAGGACCTTAAGGCGTTTTAATATGAGTGTTATATCATTAACAAAAGAATGAACAATAATGGACCTAAGGTGATCCTTGTGGTACACAGAAGTAACTTAATGGCTGAAGACAATTTATTATGAAGCGCACTAACTGTGTTCTATCTCTAAGATATGATTCAATCCATCTAACCAAATATTCCGAAACCAATCGCTGAAGCTTAAAGAGTAATAAAGAGATGTCAACTCTATCGAAAGCCTTACTGAAATCCGTGTACAAAGTTTCAACAGAGTTACCTCTACCATTGCAGCAAGTGAAAATGTCACGAAGTCTAAGAGATTAGTGGCAGTGGATCTGCCTTTAAAGAAACCATGTTGGCGATTTGTGATCAAGTGTTAACCTGTTCAAAGAGTTTCATGTTCACAATAGATTCAAACAATTTCGGTATACATGATATAATTGCAATGCCCTGATAATTTTGTACGTCTGAGCGTTTGCCTGATTTGGAATGGAAGAAGATAGATTTTTTCCATAAATGTAAATACTCCATGAGCTAATGATTAAAAGCCAAAATAATGGTTTTACAAATGAAGTAGCTAATTGTTTTAGTAATAAAGGAAATTCCATCAGGTCCAGGACTTGGACGCATCTAATGCTTCTAATGCGTTACAATTTCATGTACAGTAATACCGGATATTGAAATATCATTTGTCTGATCAGGTAAATAATGAAAATAATCACGATCATAAACAGCACCAAGAGGTTTGTGATGCTTTGAAAAAATTCGCTGAAATAATTGCAAATTTCCGGCTATCATGGCTAACCAATTTTTAAATTTCATGCATGATGGAAAAGTATCGATTTCTTTTCTCTTTGACAAAGTTAAAGAAGGTTTTTTATAGTATTTTCTAAAATCCTATTATAATTTTCGTATGCTTCTGATATTTGATCGTCAAGCTCCTGCATATTTCAATATATTGTTTCAGATTATCAGAAGTTCGATTTTTCCTATATGTTTTTATGCATTTTTGTTTGATTTCTTAGATTTCTTATCTACGAGTGAACCAGACCGGATTCTTGATTGTTGGCTTTTTTCTTCTAATAGCTCATCTACTAACGCAAACAGTGTTTGATTAAAAAATGTAGACTGCTGTATAGTAACGGTAGCTCAATAGTAACGAGTATTGTTTCCCAACTGCGTCAAGTTCATTTCTCATTTTATCAAGTCGCAATTGTTGAAGTCATTCACCATTCAAATGCACATTTATTCGGGCAGTGCTGGCAGAATTTATTATTAATGAGTATTCAATTGCTGTGTGGTATTGTTCGTTTTCCACAAAGATGCTGGGCCTTATCAACATTGAAATCTTCCGTACAGTTAATGAAGAGAAGATCTGATGACATCGGTCGTACTTGACATGATTCACTGATTTAATCCCAACTGACTAGATTTATCAAAAGTGACTGTAAAGTTTCATTTTCATTTCATTTTTTCATTAAACGGCCTTTTCCTGCAAGTACATCCTGCAAGTCAAGCTCGCTGCGTTAATTACGCCTATCAATCTCGACCTCCCGCGAGGACATAAACCAAATATTCCACATTATAGTTCTGGTCTTTTGCGATAGCATTTGCATCCTGGTAGTGTAGGTGCGGTTACACGTAGTTTGTTCGATTGATCTGATGAAATCAGTTTCGGAAAACGATGCGTCAAGTCACGTTTGATTCCTAAGAAATCAATACATTTCACTTTCTGCCGAGTAAAAAACCCAGGGACCAGGTGATGTGGCCTGGTAAATCGCGTGCGAACGACATTGTCTTTTGGGAGGCGTTTCGCCTCCTCACTTCTGTCCTTGTATCAAGATAAAAAACTTAAATAAATTTATTTAAGAAAAAAATACTTTTTGGACCAGGCTAGCCACCTCTTTCTGCACTGTCGATTCTTTCTGTCGAGAAAAAGTGTACCAACTCCACCGCATACAAACAATACAAAGCGAATAGGGTACTTAGGCCTTATTTGCCTTTGTAGGCGCTCACGAACGTCGTCGTATGGGGATGGATGATGCTCTGTCCGAATGCTGATGTTCACGGCGCTGAGATGATTTCAGTTGGTAATTTACAATCACAGCCCGCTTCCTTCTGGTCGCCAGAGATTCACCTTGCAAACTTCAGTTGCCGTTTTGGCAAAGTAAACTTAAAAAGCACTTGATCGAGTTCGCGTGAAAGATCAAACTAAATGCGTCTGACTGTTCCGATGCGAAGCAGGGAAGATTTGAATAATCTTATAATCTTCTTGCATTCTTGCATCCGAATTTCTAATTTGAGATTTATCGATGTCATTTTTGACGCTAAAAATCACCTCACTCGAGCGCGACTTACTTCGATCATCTTCTCGTTATTTTTCGTTATTAGTTCAGACCTGGCATACGGTAAAACTGTTTCGAAATAATCGTCCATTTATTGTACCGAATGTTGCTCGATGAACTTCTTGTCTGATCCCTTTTCATCGATGAACTTGCTTAGGTTGGTCAACTGGTCGAAGAGCTGATTTCCTTGAAATTCGACGATAGGTACTCAACTTCATTCCATTTGGAGCTTTCAATGACATCCAATCAAGACTTCAGTTCGGTATTCTTCTAGTTGAAATGGTTGTGCTATTGTAATTATAAAAAATTAAAATGTTTCTTATCTGAATTGGTAAAAACGGTTGCTTTTTGCGCTCCAGTAGTTGCCGGCGAATAGAATTCAATGTAGAAATTATGTCAGTAAACGTTATCAGCTGCTTCTATTTGTCTCGATATTTGAATGAAACAAGGACATCATACTTTTATTTTGTTTAATGTTATTATAACATTTGAAAATGCATTCTGTTACCTTCAACTTCCTTTATTCTTTCTTCTATTTGCGCTTCTTGGTCTTCCCAAATAATCATATATTATCTTTTTTTTGTTAATATCTTGGCTGTGCATATGCCAGCATATGTTTCGAAATGGACAAATTGATATGAAATTTGCGAAAAGAATCTCCGGTCATGGAGGACTGAACCTCAACCTCCTACTCTAGATAGGCGTGATAACCCCTACACAAAAAGACCACTTAAAGGTCACGTTTGCGGAAAAGCCATCAGAATCCAGTCCAACCTCCACCGCGGTTAGCTCTTTTCTTTTTTAAATTGAATATCTTTCGGATGCTTGATTTGTCAATCTCCCATGTGCTTTACTATTGTATACCCACAGCCAAGCGAGTGCCATTGTTTATTAACGAGAGGATCGACTCCATGCCCCCAGGAACTGTCGGGGGACGATATAGAATGCAATTCAATCGCACTCTCATAGCTCAAATTTGCTATGCTAAAGCATTTGAAGTTTGATTGCCTTAACGTAAGCGGTCGCGTGTACTCAGACGATCAATGACGGTGAAAGCCGACGCTGATTACAATTAATTGCATATTATTCGGCAACTCGGCCGATGAGAAACCATTTTTTGTTAAATATCTGTGCATATGCACAGCATATGTTTTCGAAATGGACAAATTGATGTAATTGCGAAAAAGAATCCACGTGTCTTGGAGGGACTCACCCTCAACCTCTACTCTCTAGATAGGCGTGATAACCCTACAACAAGACCACTTAAAGGTCACGTTTGCGGAAAAGCCATCAGAATCCAGTACCAACCTCCACCGCGGTTAGCTCTTTTTTTTTTTTTTTGCAAATTGAATATCTTTCGGATAGCTTATTTTCCAATCTCCACATGTCTTTATTGTATACCCACAGCCAAGCGAGTGCATTGTTTATTAAACAGAGATATTAACAAAAAATGGTTTTCGGTACATTAAGTTGCCGAATAATATGCAATTAATTGTAATCAAGTGTCGGTCTTTCACCGTCATTAGTCGTCTGAGTACACTGCACGCTTACGTTAAGCAATCAAACTCATCAAATGCTTTAGCAAGCAAGCCTTTGGCATCACAGAGTCGATTGAATTCGCATTCTATATCTCCTCCCAGACGGTTCCTGGGGCATGGAGTGCGATCTCTCGTTTAATAAACAATGTGCACTCGCTTGGCTGTGGGTATACAATAAAAGCACATGTGGAGATTGGACAAATCAAGCATCGAAGATATTCAATTTGCAAAAAAAGGGCTAGCCGCGGTGTAGATTGGTACTCGGATTCTGATGGCTTTCCGCAAACGTGACCTTTATGGTCTTTTGGTAGGGGTTCACGCCTATCTAGAAGTAGGAGGTTGAGGGTTCGAGTCCTCCAAGACACGTGATTCTTTTCGCAAATTTCATATCAATTTGTCCATTTGAAACATATGCTGCATATGCACAGCCAAGATATTTAACAAAAATGGTTTCGTACGGCCGAGTTGCCGAAAATATCAATTAATTGTAATCATGTCGGTCTTTCACCGTCATTAGTCGTCTGAGTACACGCGACCACTACGCTAGGCAATCAAACTCATCAAATGCTTTAGCAAGACAAGCCTTTGGCACAGCAGAGTGCGATTGAATTCGCATTCTTATCGTCCCGCCCAGAACCTGGGGGCTGGAGGCGATCCTCCGTTTAATAAACAATGTCACTCTTGGCTGTGGGTATACAAAGGAAGCACATAGTGAGATTGGACAAATCACATCAAAGAGTATTCAATTTGCAAAAAAGAGCTAACGCGGTGGAGGTTGGTACTCGATTCTGATGGCTTTTCCGCAAACGTGACCTTTAAGTGGTCTTGTTGTGGGGTTATCACCCTATCTGAGAGTAGGAGTTGAGGTTGAGTCCCTCCAAGACACGTGGACTTTTCGCAAATTTCATATCAATTTGTCCATTCGAAACATATGCTGTCATATGCACACCAGATATTCTAACAAAAATGTTTTCGACGGCCGAGTTGCCGAATAATATGCAATTAATTGTGAATCAAGTGTCGGTCTTTCACCGTCATTAGTCGTCTGAGTAATCAGCGACCGCTTACGTTAAGGCTAATCAAACTCATCAAATGCTTTAGCTAAGCAAGGCCTTTGGCACAGCAGAGTGCGATTAATTCGTGACTATTATCGTCCCGCCAGACGTTCCTGGGGGCATGTGCGATCCTCTCGTTTATCAAACAATGTGCATCGCTTGACATTGGTATAACAATAGTAAACATGTGGG
The DNA here is from genome assembly GCF_024139115.2 of Armigeres subalbatus. Classification (NCBI taxonomy): domain Eukaryota; kingdom Metazoa; phylum Arthropoda; class Insecta; order Diptera; family Culicidae; genus Armigeres; species Armigeres subalbatus. The sequence continues at coordinate 105,547,312 of NC_085141.1, read as the reverse complement.
AGATTGGACAAATCAAGACATCCAAAAGATATTCAATTTGCAAAAAAAAGAGCTAACCGCGTGTGAGGTTGGTACTGGACTTTGATGTTCCCCAAACGTGACCTTTTAAATGTCTTGTGTGTGTAGGGTTATCACGCCTCATCTAGGGAAGTAGAGGTTGAGGGTTCGAGTCCCTCAAGACGCTGTGATTCTTTTTCGCAACTTTATATCAATTTGTGTCCATTTCAGAAACACATATGCTGTGCATGCGCCTTACAGATATTTAACAAAAAAATGGTTTTCGTACGGTCGAGTTGCCGAATAATATGCAATTAATTGCATATAATATCTTCCTCATAATTTAGTTTTCCCTGACTGCGCCCATAAACTATTTAATAAAAAACAGTCTTGAAAAAGATAAACATCCTACTTTTTCTTCCTATCGCCTATCTGGAGAGTGGGAAATGGGAACCCACGCGGTATTTTTACAACCACTGTCGGTCAATAATGCCTTGCGGGTGGTGGAATTTTAGCCTTCTTCATTGGTTTTTTTCGTCTGATAATGCTCACATTCATTGTGTCAGTGCACTATGTACTTGTTCTCTAGATGTCTCGAATGTTTTCCGACAAACCACATGAGTCTCGATTATGTTGGAGTAGTTTATTACATGTGGTTTCCGGCTTATCAGCTCCTATTAATAACACTCATCACCAGGCGATTTACAGTTCATCCTTTCATGCTTCTGATCTTCGTCGGTCTCTTCAACTCTCAGGTTCCTCGGTTTTCCTTCAGAATTACCAGAATCCCCAGAGTGCATTCTCGAGTATTCAACCTTTTGGTTGTCTCCCTTCCGGTACAAGTAGATCGTCGGAATGAGTTGATGGTATGCTCCATCGTTGGCAGTTGCATTCTATCTAGGCAATTACGACGGTCTACTGTTCCGGCATATTTCTACCTAGCTTGTTGTAGTTGGACTTCAGCTGTTTGGTTGCTGCCTCATGGGCATAAACCCAATAGAACATCTTTAGCAGAATCATACGGCTATTCATCGAACATGTCGGCAAGCAAAACCTTAACTGATTCTTGGATCGCAGAACTGACAAATCATAAAGGTATGATTCGTTGATGTCGTCTTCAAAAAACTTTCAAGTAATTTGGGTGACTTGAAATCGATGCGAAATAACCTTTTCAGAGCAGGATATAGATGAATTATTCTTCGACTGTGGAGCATCAGAGATGCCTCTTGTCTTTGTATGTTCAAGTCCCTTTGTACTCTAATAGCGAACTCGGACGAAACTCTTCAATTGCTCTGTACGTACGTGTAAATCGAGAAAAACTGTAAATCTTTTGAATAAGCATACTTCTATGTCGATATCCAACCGATCTAGACCAACCAATTGACTAAATTGGGACGATGTCTGTGTATGCATTGTGTATTATTTTGTGCTAAACTGCGCCTTTTCCTAATTTCATAAATGTTCAAATAAATGTTTGTCTCTCCCTTAGTCTAATTCAGAAATTTTCTGTAACAAAATGAGAAGGAATTCCCCTGATTAAGATGTAAGACTTTTTTTATGCGATTTATGCGATCAATGAAGATCTAAACGCATCTGAAGTAACTAAATTTGAGATCAGTTAAATCAAGCGAGTATTCGTTTATCGTTTGAAAAGAAGGATTTAGCACGCTACTCTTCCAAGCTTGTACATGACTCTTCTTTTGAGCTTGTCATGCAGACTCTCAACTTGTATTATCTTCTGAATGTTTCATCAAATGCTTCCTATAATTTGTCCTTACACGAATGACTACGAGTTAGCCATGATTGGGTATTGTCAGACCCATTTTGAAAATCATGGATTTGAATAAAATGTATCTACACAACTTTAACATCCCCTCGTTCATTGCGAGTACTCTCCGATGTTCAGCTCAACAATGCGACATCCGTAAGAAATGTCTAAATCTCCGGAGAGTTCCCCAGGTGGACACAGTCCAGCAGGCCTCACATACCACATGGAATACAACGTAGGTATTCTGTTGCGACATCAAGGTTCACACCGAGCGGGCCAGCGTAAAACATCAGCCCAGCAGTTGGTGAAAGGTGTTGAACGATCTGTTTGCGCAGTTGACAAGATCGCCGAGGATAATCACTAGGCGATCAAACTATTGGGGATTAGTTACTAACCGTGTCGATGTTCGATAGCCAGTTGGAAAAAGCTGTCCCGACCAGCGCGGGTATGTAAGCGTGGACGGGACTACACATGATCAAGGACGATCAAGGACGTCGGTTCAAACGATATTGGTAAGTTAGTTGCGATTGAAGTTTTGTTTCCAATATGGAAAGTTAATTATCCGTGATTTATTCTTCAGGTTGACCCTAGATATGCGAATTGGTAATGCGCGCTCGGTAATGTGGTGTAAGCATGTGAAAAAGAAGTGGCATTTTGTGTGGTCCGAACGATGTGATAATTCCCAACCATAATGGAATCTGGAGGAGTTCTGGACGGGTACACATATCGGAAGCCACATTCGAATTGTTTGAACGAAAATACGTGTGAGGTTGAGCCGGGAAATGGGCAAGTCGTGACGGCCATCTTAAGATGATGAACATCAAGCTATATCTAATTAGCGGACCGAACCGCTACGGCCGAGGAAAAGAACTGATGAACCGTATGGAGTACGCTGCAGTTTGGCAAAAAAGCTATAACAAGGATTAACGACGCGGAAATCAAGGATTCAAAGAGCTAGTGTTGCTTCAGCGGAACCACTAACAATAATCATATCGCAAAGACGTTCAAATCGACAATACACGAGACGAAACAACCAGACTGGACACCGGAGATTCCATTCGAATAATTTGAACCATGTTAAGTCAACGCAGTCAAAGTCTTCCGGGACAAACAACTACGACACGGAGGACACGATTCCTTCGACAGGAAGAATGGACGATATCATCGATCAAAATATTCAGATCAACTCTAACAAACAAATGCGGAGGAATATCACATTACGCTGGACGCTTCAATTCAAGGATTCGTCACAGGAGGAGACATCTGCCACGCTCAGAAGATATACCTCGCTCTAACATGCTATGCGTATCTTCGTTTTGTTTGGATTTTCTCGTACTTGCTTGCTGTGATTATCCCCAAATGCACCGTACCCATCGTTTCCCTTCAGTACGACTTTTATACTGACGATTGGCTGTGGGTTTGGTTATGGCTGAAGAGTTTTCTTACGCTAACATTTTGCAGAAAAGTTCTTCCTCATGGTGCATGATCGCAAACGGCGAACAATATTCGTTTGTAGCAAACGATCATCCTTATGTCGGAGAGTCTAGTTCGATGGGTTAGGTCTGGCGATCTTGATGAATCGACCATCACTATCACAAACCATAATAAAGAACCGGCTGTTGCATATCTTCAGATAAATGCAAACAGGGCTCCAACTACCAATCTCTGTAACGGCGGCAATCACGCAAAATGTGATTTCAACTCACACCAAAACCGTCAACCTTGGATCTGGACACTTTGCTCGCTGAACAGAACAAAAGCAAGGATCTTGATGAGCAAGACTGCAAATCCCTCGGCTCTCTCCCATCATCAGCTCTCAAGGTTAGCAAATTATTCTATCAATACCTCTCGATGATCCTATTCCTGATATGATTTCAATCACTTTACACGGATATCTACAGCAGTCGATAGTGTCACTCAAGTTTGGCGTGTCCATCCGGACTACGGTTTCACCTGGGTTCATTTCATCTCCCTTGCCACAGCCCTCAAGCTCTACTACCTCGTCAAACCTTCATGGCCCTCACCATGGTCGCGTGTTACTCGATTCTCATCCTTCTCGTTCAAGAAAGTATTCCAGCGGTTACGGACGTCCAGTACATGCAAGCCAGTGAAATGCCGGCCCACGCCCAGATGAGTGATTCTGCTGGTCGGCGTGTTCTAACCATGGTCACCTATCACGCCCGCCTGGTGGAAGTTACCTCTCGATTGACTTCATCTGAGGAACAGGCAGAAAAGGAACTGTCAACATGAAGTCGAATCGCCATCTGGACATGACCTCTTGATCAAAAACATTCTGCCCGGATCACTGGCGTTGTATTATCTTTCGGAGGAACGGGCCAGCGAACTGTACCGCTCAGATGCATGAACTGCGGTGTCATGTTGCGTCGAATTCCAAACTTCAGGATTTTTACTCGGAGGACATTGAGAATGGAAGGCTGCATACAATTTGAACAGATTATTTCGACTTCGACTAGCTGATTGGAGGAGGAAGCGATTCAAAACGAGTCGAGAAGATAAAAACGGTAGGGCGACCTCATGGTGGCGTCCAATTTGCGCTCGGGAAACAAGGTATGAATTTTATTCATGGGATTTGTATAGCTTAAATGTCAAACGATGTGCCATCCGTTGTGCATGTTTAGGGATCACCTCGATTCAATCAAATCCAATCAAATAATCCAAACCAACCAAATCAATCCAATTCAAATTCATCCAAATCCAATCAAATCCAATCCAATGAATCAAACCCAATCCAAATAATCCAATTCAAATTCAATCCAACAATCCAATCAATCATCAATCCATAATCCAAACCAACACCAATCCAAACCAAGTCCAATCCACCAACCAAACTGAACCAACCGATCCAACCAATCCAAACCAACCGAACCAACCAACCAATCCAAACCAAACCAACCAAACCAATCCAACCAATCCAAACCAACTCAAATCCAACCAAACCAACCAAACCAAACCAAACCAACCAAACCAACCAAACCAATCCCAAACCAATCCAAACCAACCCAAACCAACCAAACCAACTAAACCAATTAAAAACCAATCCAAACCAATCCAAATCAACCAATCCAAACCAAACAAACCAACCAAACCGAACCAAACCATTCCAACCAACCAAACCAACCAAACCAATCCAAAATCCAATCCAAACCAATCCAAACCAACCAATCCAAACCAACCAAATCCAATCCAACCAACCAAATTGAACCCAAATCAACCCAAACCAATCCAAACCAATCCAACCAATCCAAATCCAACCAAACCAACCCAACCAATCCAAACCAATCCAAACCAATCCAAACCAACCCAAATCCAATCCAAACCAACCAAATCCAATCCAAACCAACTCAAATCCAACCAAACCAACCAAACCAATCCAAACCAATCCAAACCAATCCAAACCAACCAAACCAATCCAAACCAATCCAAATCGAATCCAAACCAATCCAAACCGAACCAAACCGATCCAAACCAATCCAAACGGAATCCAAACCAACCAAACCAACCTAATCCAACCAAACCAATCCAAACCAAAATCGAAACCAACCAATCCAAACCCAATCCAAACCAACCAAACCAACCAAACCAATCCAAATCCCAATCCAACCAACAACCAAACCAATCAAACCAACCCTAAACCAACCCAAACCAATCCAAACCAATCCAAACCAAATCCCAAACCAACCAAACCAATCCAAACCAATCCAACCAATCAAACCAATCCAAACCAATCCAAACCAACCAAACCAATCCAAACCAAACCAAACCAATCCAACCAACCAAACCAACCCAAACCAACCAAATCCAATCCAATTCCATTCCAAACCAATCCAACCAATCCAACCAAACCAATCCAACCAATCCAACCAATCCAACCAACCAAACCAACCAAACCAACCCAAACTAAATCCAAATCAATCCAAATCCAACCAAACCAAACCAATCCAAACCAATCCAAATCCAATCCAACCAATCCAACCAATCCAACCAATCCAAATCCAATCCAAACCAATCCAACCAATCCAAACCAACCAAACCAACCAAACCAACCAACCAATCCAACCAATCCAAACCAACCAACCAACCAAACCAATCCAAACCAACCAAACCCAATCCAAACCAATCCCAAATCCAAACCCAACCATCCAAACCAATCCAACCAACCAAACCAACCAAACCAATCCAAACTAAACCAAACTAATCCAAACCAACCAAACCAACCAAATCCAATTAAAACCAATTAAAACCAATCCAACCAATCCAAATCAAACCAATCCAAACCAAAACAACCAATCCAAATCGAACCATTCCAACCAACCAACCAATCCAACCAACCAAACCAATCCAAACCAATCCAAATCCAACCAACCAAACCAATCCAACCAAACCAAATCAATCCAAATCAATCCAAATTCAATCCAAATCCAATCCAAACTAATCCAACCAATCCAAACCAATCCAACCAAACCCAAACTAACCAACCAACCAAATCCAAGGCACGTAACCGAACGATTAAGTAAGGAATATTTCTAGGATAGGAAGAGGTTCAAGAGAAGACAATGTAGAGCCACCCACCGCGAGTTTGCATCGGTGGTGACGAAATCGAGGTGGTAGAAGAATTTGTACTTGGGCTCACTGGTGACTGCCGAAATTGACACCAGCAGAGAAATTCGGAGACGCATAGTGGCTGGAAATCGTACGTACTTTTGGACTCCGCAAGACGCTCCGATCGAATAGAGTTCGCCGCCGTACCAAACTGACAATCTACAAAACGCTCATTAGACCGGTAGTCCTCTACGGACACGAGACCTGGACGATGCTCGTGGAGGACCAACGCGCACTTGGAGTTTTCGAAAGGAAAGTGCTGCGTACCATCTATGGTGGGGTGCAGATGGCGGACGGTACGTGGAGGAGGCGAATGAACCACGAATTGCATCAGCTGTTGGGAGAACCATCCATCGTTCACACCGCGAAAATCGGACGACTGCGATGGGCCGGGCACGTAGCCAGAATGTCGGACAGTAACCCGGTGAAAATGGTTCTCGACAACGATCCGACGGGCACAAGAAGGCGAGGTGCGCAGCAGGGCAAGGTGGATCGATCAGGTGGAAGATGACTTGCGGACCCTCCGTAGACTGCGTGGTTGGCGACGTGTAGCCATGGACCGAGCCGAATGGAGAAGACTCTTATATACCGCACAGGCCACTTCGGCCTTAGTCTGAATAAAATAAAATAAATAAGTAAGAAATAGAAAAAATAAACAAGAAAGCGAAATGAAGAAAGAATTCATGTAATATTCACTCCAAAACTACATTTTTAAACATATTCGAAGTAATAAACCAAACGGCATTTTGTCAAATCACCTAAAACAGCAGCATGACGGTACAATTCGTAGTTGCTACTCCGTGATTGACTAGAACCTGCGGAATCGTACAGAGAACCAATTAAATAGGGCTTGGAATTAGCTACCCATTCTCAATGTTCACGTTTCGGAAGCTCAAATATTTTCAGTCAAGAAAGGAGCTGGCAACGTCCTTACGGTCATATAGGAAGGAAGAAGTGTTAGTCCGACTCTCGTTGCTACAAAAAACCGAGTACAGTAGACGTTCGATAACTGCAAGTCATTTAACTGCAATGCTTTTTAACTGCAATTCGATAGTTGCAACAGTTTTGCAGTTATCGGACCGCTAAACCGGGATGGGATATAATTATGCACATTCCAAATATTCTTCTCACTTTCCTTTCTATAGAACCTAACCTAACCTCAAATACGACCAAGCGCGCACAACCTCAATTTATTTATCGTCCGCATAAAGCAGAGCAAAATATATCGGATGGTCGTGCGATCGTTCTTCCACATAATGTACATACAGTGAACTCTCCCTAACTCGATATTCTGTAACTTGATATTTTCCCTAACTCGATGAAATTCAAAGTCCCTTGAATCTAGCATACTGCGTTCCCTCCGTAGGCCGTTATCTCTCTTAATCAATATTCTCTAAGGGCCAATTTCTTCACCTCCGCTTAACTCTTAAGCGGTGCTTACCCATACGCTTAAACCTGGTTTAAGCACTAAGCGGAGGTGAAGAAATCGGCCCTAAGTCAAAGTAATCTTCAAAAGCTTTTTCATCTCGCTAACTCGATGTTGTCAGAAACAGTACATGCACGACATAGTTAGAAGTTAGAAGTGAAAAGTGATAAGCGACAAGTGAGAAATGAGATATGAGAAATAAGAAGTTAGAAGTGAAGAATGAGAAATGAGATATGAGACATGAGATATAAGACGTGCGATATAAGAAGTGAGAGAGGAAAAGTTAGAAGTGAGAAATTAAAAGTGAAAAGTGGAAAATGAGAAGTTAGAAATGAGAAGTGAGAATTGTAAAATAAGAAGTCAGATATAAGTAGTAGGAAGAGAAAAATACAAAGTGAGAAGTGTGCTTACTTCTCACTTTGTATTTTTCACTTCCTACTCCTTATATCTGACTTCTTATTTTACAATTTTCACTTCGGAGTGCGAAGAGAGTTATGAGAAGTGAAAAGTGTGAAAGGAGAAGTGAGAAATTTAAAGTTAGAAGTTAGAAGTGAAATGTGATAAGTGAGAAATGAGAAGTCAGAAGTAAGATATATGAAGTTATATGTGAGAAGTGAAAAGTTAGAAATGAAAAGTTGAAAGTGAGAAGTGTTGAGTGAGAAATGTGAAGTAAGAAGTGAGAGTTGAGTAGTGGGAAGTGAGAAATGAGAGGTGAGAAGTAAAAAGTTAAAAGTACGAAGTGTGAGATGTGAAAATGTCGAAGGGAAAAGTGAGAAATGAAAAGTTAGAAATGAAAAGTGATGAGTGAGAAATGAGAAGTCAGAAGTGAGATATAAGAAGTTATAAGTGAGAAGTAAGAAGTGAAAAATGAGATCTGAGAAATGAAATGTGCGAAGTGAGAGATGAGAAATTAATAGTGAAAAGTGAATAGTGGGAAAAGGGAGATAAGAAGCGAAATGTGCGAAGATAGAAGTATGAAATAAGTAGTGAGGAGTAAAAAATGAGAAATGAGGAGTGAGAAGTAAGTTGTGGGAAGGGAGTAGTAACAAATGAGAAGTGAGGACCGAGAAACAAGAAATGAGAAACGATATTCTTTCTTTTTCCTTCTTTCTTTTTCTCTTCCTTCTTCTGTCTTCCTTCTCCTGCCTTATATCTCTCCACTCACTTCTCACTACTTAACATCTCGCTTCTCACCTCATAATTATCATCTCTCCTTCTCACCCCTTGCTTCTGTTTTTCTCACTACTCACATCCTTCTTCTCACTTCGCAACTATCACAACTCACTTCTCACCACTTTCTTCTCACTTCTCATTTCTCACTTTCCACTACCCTGATGTTACTGCATACTTCTCACTACTCAATTCTCACTTCTCACTTCTCAAATCTCACTTCTCACTACTCTGTACTCATATCGAAAATCTCATTTCCCACTTCTCAGTTCTCGCTGTTCAACATGCACTTCGAAAATCTCTCTTCTTACTTCACTTAATAAGGAAACAAATTTAACTATTCGGCTAAACGGCATTCGGCCAAATATAAATGGTGTTCCCTATCTCCATACCTCCCTAACTCGATGGTCCCTTCAATATCGAGTAAGGGAGAGTTCACTGTATTTACATCTGAGTGTTCATAAGATTGACGATTTATTTAATCACAAACCCGGATTTCTCGATTATTCTGCGTCCTATAACGAACGTGCTCAATCTTGCACTTGTCATATCGCCTAACACTAAGTAGGACACAAAGCCTAAATCGGAACAACTACCATATTAAAAACCGATCACATTGAGCACATAGAATTGAATGTTTGTATTGATCTATCTTACGTGCAACTCAGGGCTATAATAAGCTGAAGCATTGGATATTTCAATTGTATAATCCCGAGGCAAACGCTGGGTAAAGCGTACCATTGGTACTTCGCGTACCTGAAGGAATAAAATAGACCCCATCTCGCGGTCCTTAGCCTCTTACCCAGCAACTCCTATCCCTACCTCCCCGCGGTGCTGGCCGGGATACGAGCAACCTTAGGGAAGATCAGGTAACCAACCCCAGTGGGAACTATGGTCGTATGCTCACAGGAAGGGGGGGTTTGCTCCTCTCCGGAGGTGCAAATCTTATTGAGCGTCTGTTCTCCATGTCAGGATCGGCTCACAACAGCGTCTGTTCTCCATGTTAGGGGCGGCTGATCATCGTCCTAGTGCCAGCGAGGGACTCTAAGTGAAACTGTGCACCATGGTCCACCGGAAATAAGGAGGAATGGTCCTCCGGAAATTTAGGGGGTTTGGTGTCAGGCCCTGCAAGCCAGCCTTTAAAAATCATAAGCAACGAACAATCAACAAGAGAGTACGGACCGGAACCATCGGCGAAGACCACTGCGACGAAAAGGGACTAGCGATTGGAAACTCGGTTCGTGGAACTGCAAATCTCTCAACTTCATCGGGAGCACACGTATACTCGCCGATGTGCTCAAGGACCGTGGATTCGGCATCGTAGCGCTGCAGAAGGTTTGTTGGAACTTGGAAGGGATCAATGGTGCGAACGTTTAGAGGTAATCATACCATCTACGAGAGCTGCAGCAACACACGAGCTGAGAGCAGCTTTTATAATGATGGGCGATATGCAAAGGCGTGTGATCAAGTGGTGGTCGATCAATGGAAGAATGTGCAGATTGAGGATCAAAGGCCGGTTCTTCAACTTCAGCATAATCAACGTCAATAGCCCACACTCGGAAGCACTAATTGATGATGATAAGGACGCATTCTACGCGTGGAATGTGAGTACGCCAGCTGCCCAAGCCACGACGACAAAATCATCATAGGAGATTTAAAGGCTCAGGTTAGCCAAGAGGAGGAGTTTAGACCGACTATTGGAAAGTTCAGCGCTCACCGGCTGACGAACGAAAACGGCCTACGACTAATTGATTTCGCCGCCTCCAAGAATATGGCCATTCGCAGCACCTACTTCCAACACAGCCTCCCGTATCGGTACACCTGGAGATCACCACTGCAGACAGAATCACAAATCGACCACGTTCTGATTGATGGTCGGCACTTCTCCGACATTATCGACGTTAGGACATATCGTGGCGCTAACATCGACTCTGACCACTATCTGGTGATGGTTAAACTGCGCCCAAAACTATCCGTCATCAACAATGTTCGGTACCGACGACCGCCGCGGTACGACCTAGAGCGACTGAAGCAACCTGATGTCGCCACTGCATACGCGCAGCATCTCGAGGCAGCGTTGCCGGAAGAGGGTAAGCTCGATGGGGCCCCTCTTGAGGACTGCTGGAATACAGTCAAAGCAGCCATTAACGACGCAGCGGAGAACAACGTCGGGTATATGGGTCGAAGTCGACGGAACGATTGGTTCGACGAAGAGTGCAGACAGATTCTGGAGGAGAAGGACGCAGCGCGGGCGGTCGCGCTGCAGCAAGGTACCCGGCAGAACGTGGAACGTTATAGACGGAAGCGGAGACAGCAGACCCGCCTTTTTCAGGAGAAGAAACGCCGCCTGGAAGAAGCGGAGTGCGAGGAGATGGAACAGCTGTGCCGTTCTCAAGATACACGCATGTTCTATCAGAAGCTCAACGCATCCCGCAAAGGTTTCGTGCCGCGAGCCGAAATGTGCCGGGATAAGGATGGGAGCATCTTGACGGACGAACGTGGGTGATCGAAAGGTGGAAGCAGCACTACGAGGAACATCTGAATGGCGCTGAGAGTACAGGCAGTGAAAGTCAAGGCAGCGGAGGATATGACTACGTCAGTTCAGCGGACGATGGAAGCCAACCAGCCCCCACCTTGAGGGAAGTTAAGGATGCCATCAGCTAAAGACCTATAAAGCAGCTGGTAAGGATGGTATCGGAGCTGAGCTGATCAAGATGGGACCGGAAAAACTGGCCACTTGCCAAACACAAACTGATAGTCAGAATCTGGGAAACTGAACAGCTACCGGAGGAGTGGAAGGAAGGGTTATATGCCCCATCTACAAGAAAGGCGACAAACTGGAGTGTGAGAACTTTCGAGCGATCACCATCCTTAATGCCGCCTACAAAATGATATCCCAGATCATCTTCCGTCGTCTGTCACCATTAGTGAACGAGTTCGTGGGAAGTTATCAAGCCGGCTTCGTTGACGGCCGCTCGACAACGGACCAGATCTTTACTGTACGGCAAATCCTTCAAAAATGCCGTGAATATCAGATCCCAACGCACCATCTGTTCGTTGATTTCAAGGCGGCATACGACAGTATAGACCGCGTAGAGCTATGGACAATTATGGATTTGAGAACAGCTTCCTGGGAAGCCATCAGACTGATCAAAGCAACGGTGGATGGTGTGCAAAACTGTGTGAAGATTTCGGGCGAACACTCCAGTTCGTTCGAATCGCGCCGGCGACTAAGACAAGGTGATGGACTTTCGTGCCTGTTGTTCAACATTGCGCTAGAAGGTGTCATGCGGAGAGCCGGGTGTAACAGCCGGGGTACGATTTTCAACAGATCCAGTCAATTTATTTGCTTCGCGTATGACATGGACATTGTCGGCCGAACATTTGCAAAGGTGGCAGAATTGTACACCCGCCTGAAACGTGAAGCAACAAAAGTTGGACTGGTGGTGAATTCATCAAAGACAAAGTACAGGCTTGTGGGCGGAACCGAGCGCGACAGGGCCCAGTGTTACGATAGACGGGGATACCTTCGAGGTGGTAGAGGAATTCGTCTACCTCGGATCCCTGCTAACAATGTTAGTCGTGAAATAAGAAGGCGCATCATCTGTGGAAGTCGGGCCTACTACGGGCTCCAGAAGAAACTGCGGTCGAAAAGATTCGCCACCGCACCAAATGTATCATGTACAAGACGCTTATAAGACCGGTTGTCCTCTACGGACATGAAACATGGACAATGCTCGAGGAGGACTTGCAAGCACTCAGGTATTCGAGAGACGGGTGCTTAGGACCATCTTTGGCGGTGTGCAAGAAGACGGTGTGTGGCGGCGAAGAATGAACCACGAGCTCGCCCAGCTGTACGGCAAATCCAGAAGGTAGCTAAAGCCGGAAGGATACGATGGGCAGGACATGTTGCAAGAATGCCGGACAGCAATCCTGCAAAGATGGTGTTCGCTTCCGATCCGGCAAGTACGAGACGGCGTGGAGCGCAGCGAGCGAGATGGGCAGACCAGGTGCAAAATGACTTGGCGAGCGTGGGGCGTATCCGAGGATGGAGAGATGCGGCCTCGAACCGTGCATTGTGGCGTCAAATTGTTGATTCAGTGTTATCTGTTTAGATGTTAACTAAATAAATGAATGAATCCCGAGAATAGCCGGGTACATATACTTAGTTTAGTAATGAATTTTGATCCCTTATTTTCGATTCAAATCCTTTATTCTAATCTTTAAATATCTAGCATTTTTTGCACTAGCGAAAAAATCATTGTTTTTTCCTGTCATAAGACGAGTTTAGTACAATTCCATTTAATTCCACCAAAATGTATCACTTTTACATACACGTATTTAAACCTCAACTGCAAGGTCATCTTCAGTGTCTCGTACTTGACTCGACCACATTTATTTTAGTTATAGATCTTTTGTCTGTGCATATGCACAGCACGTGTTTCGGAATGGACAAATTGATATAAAATTTTGCGAAAAAGAATCCACGTGTCTTGGAGGGACTCGAACCATCAACCTCCTACTCTCTAGATAGGCGTGATAACCCCTACACAACAAGACCACTTAAAGGTCACGTATAAGCAAAAAAGCCATCAGAATCCGAGTACCAACCTCCACCGCGGTTAGCTCTTTTTTTGAAAATTGAATATCTTTCGGATGCTTGATTTGTCCAATCGTCACGTGTGCTTTACTGTAGTAGATATAGCAAATACTTTTACATAAACAGCAGCCTAATTTCATGCATATTTCTTCCCAGTTTCCCGATGACCAGCTCTTTGAGGACTCAAGCCAGCAGCAATCCGTCGTTTGGCATGTTATTTATTTATTTGCTCAGACTAAAGGCGGAGTTTAAGGGTATCTGTTCCCATATTATGTTGGGATATACGGAGATTTTATGTTGGAAACAGTATTATTGATATAGGTACAGGCATAGGATTAACTGTTTTTGAATGGTATTGGAATAGGTGCATGGCGGTAATGATGTTTTTTAGCTAAATACTTCTATAATTTGATGAAAATTTTATTTTTCAAGTTACCAAATTGTTTTCAATTAAAAATTACATGAGCCGAGCATAATTATTCTCATGTTTCTTGATTATTGGGTAAGAAATCAATGCATTTCATATGCGCATCGCCTAATTGATATTGATATAGGAACAGTATGTGGTAGTGGACGTAGTGGGTAGTGGACGTACGTTTCCAATGCTCTTTTACTATGGAGTTAATTATACACAATTCAGTTGTGTTTTTAATAACGTTTAGCTTTCTTTTAAAAAGAGTCACAGTGCTTTCAAAATAATATTGAGTGTTCTCGAAATATATGTACTTATATGTACTTATATTGTATACGTATTGTATTACTGCACTGTCAGTACATATTTTGCACTTATACACCTAATTGTATTTTAAGTGATGTTCTCATGAATTTGAGCTCCACTATCACCGGTGTGATAAGATGAGCGGTTGATATCCGCATCTCGTTACATAATTGAGAATAGCAGGTAAGTGTTATCTCTCTGAAGCTCTCCCTTCAACTTGCTTGTATGCACGAGTAAATCTTTTGGCTCTTCCAGTTCACAACCTTTCTGTTTATTCAAAATGAATAAAAGTGTGTAGTTAATTGAAATTCAATTTATGAATCCTGGGTTGTAAATGCCTTTGGTACTAAACGGACCTTCACTGTTTCATAGAGAGTTGTTTTAAATAACTTCTTTGAGATTATCGTAGTAGGATAGTTCAAGCTACATGCGGACTAGTATTCTGTATTAAAAAAGCAAAGAAATTAATTGACAAACAAAAGAAAAACTTTGTTTTGTGTGGGGTTAATTTGCAACAATCAGGTTGCTTGTTGTTTAACACACATCCACGTTACATGGCTCTCTGTGTCTAAACCATTGCATTCCACTCTGAGTGCCTGCAGTGTTCTCTGTTCTGTATCCTATATTCATATTGGTCATTGTTTATATGGCTGTCGATCGTCGAAAATATTTCGATTTATACATTGACTTGAAACGATACACTGTATCGTATAATTGTTGTATTGTATGTTTAGACTGCATCGGTGGACCAACGCAGACTTTATCAAATCAGTAACTACATTATAAAGTTGATGTATTGCTAAGGCCTTCATTACCAATGCGTTTTTTTTTTAAACAGCACACAACAGCAGCACTAGGCTTGAACAAACTGACGAAAGCAGCACTCGTTCTTTCTTTAGGTGAATTCCATCGTGTTAACATCACAGTGCAATTTTGTATCACCTTGTGAACCAAATCGGTATGGCAACCATCGATAATTCCTGTAAGGCTGGAATGCAGGAAACTGTAGTTGAGACGACAAAGACTGGTGATCTTATAAACAAGGAGGCTCAGACTGTAGGGGCTGGAGTTTCTAGTTCAAAAGGTTTGTCATCTCTGCCGTCTACAATTGCTGAAGCTATTGGTGACTGTGTTACACTACTGCCACGTGGTGTGGTGATGCAAGTGATGATGCGGCTCATTATCTTGTGAATCCTAGTGCGCGTGGTGAAAATAAGTGGCGTTTTCAAGTAAGACTTGAAAGCGGCCAATTTACTCCTGCGTTAAGAGATGCACTTGTTAGAGATTTGAATAGTTGTCTCTAGTCTTCTCCTTGTTCCTCATTCATCCCAAGCTTTGAGGGATCTGGTTTGAGGTTCGGGTTCGTTTGGTTTTCCCCGAATAACGAGGTGTGCTATAATTGGATTGTGGAAAAACTTTCCGCGATTAACGATTAACAATCAAAAATGACACCTACGGGTAACAGATTGTAGTTCTGTTGCAGCGATGATGCATCTTTGAAACTTTTGGAAAAACAAAAATTCCGTTTGAACTATGGGTTCCACAAAGTGAATGCAGATTTGCTTGTACAGAAAAAGTCTGTTAAACCTACAATTAAGTAAATAAAAATTTATTACTTTTCTTGTTCTTGCGAATTATTTTTAGTAGATGATGGAATGTTACTGTTGTTGTATAGATAGTATTATATAATTTATACAGAACAAGAACATTCCATCAACTACTTGTAATTCGTTCTATTTACTGAACTAAACATCTCTCTTTTTTTTTCACTTGCAGGTAACTAAGGCTATCTTTTGACCTGCAGACTAAATGCTTGTTCTTCCAAACATAAATTCGCGATGGACTTGGTTCCTTGTTATCACAAATCCAACCTCTCCCTGCCCTTTCCTACCCACCTTGATCCTTGATTCCTTTCTTCTCCACATCCGATCAGGTAAATGATGATCAAGGCTCCAAAAGGCGAGGCACAAATCTCCCATCCGTAGGGGAACGCGCCGTCTGAGCCGACTTAACTGATAAAAAAAATGCATGCATATTTCTTCCCAGTTTCCCGATGACCACTCAATCCAGCAGCAATCCGTCGTGCGGCATGTTATTTATTTATTTGCTCAGACTAAGGCCGGAGTGGTCTGTGCAGTAAATAAAAGTCTTGTCCATTCAACTCGGCCCATGGCTGCACGTCGTCGATCCACCTTGCTCGCTACACACCTCGCCTTCTTGTTCCCGTCGAATCGTTGTCGAGAACCATTTCTGTCCGACATTCTAGCTACGTGCCCGTCCCACCGCAGTCGTCCGATTTTCGCGATGTGAATGAAGGATGGTTCTCCTAACAGCTGATGCAACTCTAGTACACCCGATTCTTTTTTTACACGGGGGATGCGTTCCGTGTAAAAAAAGTTTTCAGTTCAAAATTTGAAAATCCGTGTAAAAAAAAGTTTTATGATTTCTCAACGAATCATGCATCATATTTCGCCTCCTTCACGTAACGTCCGCCAACCACACCCTATCAAAAATGGTATGCAGCACTTTACTTTCGAGAACTCCAAGTGCGCATTGGTCCTCCACAAGCATTGTCGAAGTCTTTTTTGCGTATAGGACTACAGGTTCTAATGAGCGTTTTATACACAGTCAGTTCGGTACGGCGGCGAACCTCTGTTCGATCGGAGCGTCTTATGGAGTCCAAAGCATGTACGGTGTCCACTGTCCAGCCATTCTTCGACCACCTTGATTTCGTCACCACCAATACACACTCGTGGTGGATGACTCACGTTGTCTTCTCACGAACCTCTTCTTACCCTAGCAGCACATTTCAGCCAAATTCGGTTGCAGCAACTTGTATATGACTCAATCTGGTCGCATAACAGTCACATACACCTGTTTGTGACAAGTGTGTTACTGGGGTATCATGTATTTCGTCTTCGACGTGCTGATGACTAATCCAAACCGGTTTGCTTCGCTCTTCTGTCTGATGTAGGCTTCCTCCATCTTCGCAAAGTTATGTTCCTATAATGGTAAAGCTCGTCGACGAAACCAAATAACTGTACGGAATTAGTGATAATCGTACCACTCGTGTCAATCTACCCTCTGTGCGTTGTAAGGAACTCGAACTACCGACATCACCCGATTCATCGTCGCCTTGATCAACCGTATCAGTTTACCCAGAAATCCGTGTTCAGTGCATTAGCTGTCATAGCTGGTCTCGATCCATTGTGTCATATGCGGCTTTGGAGTCGAGAAATAGATGATGTGTGGGTACTTTGTATTCGCAAAATATCTGCAATATCTGGCGTATATCTGGTCCATGATAGAGCGCTCGCCGTCCGGCATGTGGACAGATTATTAACCGTGGTTGCGCTTCTGTTTCCTATCCTATATTCCGCTGTACGATATACAGAAAACCCCAGAAGATAGATAATTCCAACAACCGAAGATTTCCTGCCAGCAGCATTTGATCGTTCGACAGGTGGACAAGCCTTCAGCCGTGATTTCGCTTATAAAAATTTGTCGGAATTCCACTGCCTAAAGCATGTGATTGTATGACGAGCATTTGTACCTGGCGTGTAACAAGATAGTGATCAACATCTATACTATGTTGGCAACAGTCTAGGTTCCATTGAAGAAATAATGTATTATGACACTAGTCAACCCGGCAGACCTAGTAGGCAAATATAGATATATATCGAATGTTGCCAATACTTTTTGTTTCCAAAATCGAATGGTACGGTTGGTAGTTAACGAGATACCCTCGTCGATGTTGATACTTACTTGATACTTGATGGGCTACAGCTCTTCGATGAACCTACGCCGAATGGAGTATCCTTCTCCACTGGACTCGATCCTGGGCCAATCGCTTCCAGTCGCCCTGAACATTGAGGCGCCCTCAGGTCCCTCTTCAACTGCAAAAAGCCATCGTGTACGCGGCCTTCCACGAAGCCTGCGGCCTCCACGGGTTCTCTACTAAATATTATCTTCGCTTGACGTTCTTCAGCGTACGAACAACGTGACCAGCCCACCGTAGTCTGCTGCCGTGTTGTTTAAGAAAGTTTCAATAATATCCAGCCTTTTATAGCACCTAGTAAGCAATTGGTGATTCATGAGACGCCGCCAGATAGCGTTCTCTTGTTTACTCTCCGATCAGCCTCCTTTAACGTCCATGTTTCATGGCCGTATAAAGCCACTGGAAGAATCAGAGTAGTATACAGCGACTTAAGCTGGCTACGAAGTCCGTAATAATAAACCCTACTTTGCAGCTGCAATACGCCTTTTCACCTCGCGGGTAATATATCATTATCGCACGTCACTAATGTTTCAAGATACACAAATTCTTCTACCACTTCAGAATTTTTTCACCATCCAGCACCATTTTCTGCTACCACCACCACTAATGAACTCAACGTGGGTTGCCAGCGAACATATACTTCAAGATTTTTGCTTGGTATTGATCGTGAAGTCCAATCACTCGCTGTCTCCCTCTTAAAAAGCACAAAAGCCTCTTCCACGGGCATTTGGCGATCAATCCTGATAATATCTGCTTTAATCCATCTAAGGTAAATCTCAATGACGTCGTCGATATTTCATCCGCAACCCTTTACACTTGATTTCCGATCAGTCCAACGTTGAACGAATCTGCCGTATCAGTTTTCGCCGGAAAACCATGTTCAAGCATAATTTGCCACGATTCATCTCCTGTTTCACTGAATCGTACGCCCAATGAAATCAATAAACAGATGATATGTCTGCAAGTTTGTACAATTCGGGAATTTAACAAGGATTTGTCTCCAGGGGTGAAACTTATTTGATCCGTCGTTGATTCAGCCCTCCCGAAAACCTGCCTTGGTATTCACCGGACGAAGGATTAACTTCAAGTGGTCTCAATCTGTTGAACATATTACGGGACATCATCATTTGTACCAGCTGAACTAAGGATGGATTTATTCCTTTGGTAATTGGCGCGCTCCAGTATGTGGCCCTTTCTTAAAAAGTAGAGGGCAAATGAGGCCGTCCAATCAGCTTAGTAGGCATTTCCTCGTCTTCCGGTATATTTTCGACATAATATGGTGCAGAACTTCATAAAAGCTGCTCACTGCCATGTTTGAGAGAAGTTCACAGCCGGGAGCTGGTCCTTCCTCCAGCCTTATTGTTTTTAAGCTTTCCTTTAACAGCTTTTTAACCTCATCTAGTGTAGTGCGATCTCCACAGCTTGTCCTGCATCGTCGCTTTAATATTTATTCTCCTGCTCACCTATGCACCGTCACTTCCACTATTCAACAAAGTCTCGAGTGTTGCTTCCACCTGGGCAAGCCACTTCTGGTTTTTATCTATTGTCAAATCGATGTTGATATTCAAACCAATTATTCACAACTCATTCGCATTAAGGTACTGACTTTTTATATTTAGTTACATTAAGGTGATTATATCAATGAAAGCCAGAAATCGGCCATTTTTAAACCACATTAACTTTTCAATATTTTTTCAAGAGCACGAGATGAAAGAACCACTTAACGCGTAGTGGCGGGGTTGAAATACGGTGGTAGATCGTTTGCTTAGTAATGCTGAACAATCGTAATTTGATTTTCTGCACTGTATTGCGAAAGAATTATTACGCTAGATTTAGGGAGTTTTGGAAATTTATAGTAGATAAACGTGTGGTGAATTTGACTAATTCACCACGGTTTACATTCTATAATCACCTTAAAGGTGATTATAGGAAGATGACCATCCTGTGGTAATTTCAAATTCACCACACGTTTACCTATATATACATTTCCAAAAAGTCCCAAATCTGGCGTAATAGTCTTTCGTACAGTGTTGAAACACGAATTATGATTAGTTCAGCATAACTAAGCAAACGATCTACCATTATTTCAGCCACACATACACGTTATCGATCTTTCATCTCGTGCTCTTGAAAAAAAGCTATTGAAAAGCACGTGGTTTTACAAAATGGCCGATTTCTGTGCTTCCATTCTAAATCTAATCACCTTAATGATGTGTTATAAATATACCTCACAACAAAAGATAAGTATTATTCGTACGGTAGGTAATGAATAATCCGCATCATTTTTTGGTTAAGCTAATTAGCATTAGTATTCACATTGAGCAATTCGCACAAATTCGTAGGTTTTACAAGCCTGGACTATTGTATGAGAGTAGAATCACTTTCATCCGTTACCACATATATTGATTTGGGACTAATCACTATCTCTTAGATGGAAGCAATACACTCTCCAATAGTCGAGATCTGTCCCTGGCCACATTGATGCAGAAAAACTCTAATAGACCTCTCGCCAGAAGTATCCACGAAAGGTTTTGGGATTCTTAGTATGGAAGGTTTATAACAGTATAGGAATCGTTTTGGTAGAACGTGAAACCCAGAAAGAACTAAAATAGAAATACAAAGTATGAAAGGGGGAAGCCTGGAATTGAACCAACCTCCTGCTTATAAGGCAGAAGTGGTAGCCACTAGACCCCCGAGATCGTTACCATCATTTTTAAGTTGGGGAAGTTTATGGGAAAATATTTAGCCATTCTTTTCTAAAATTTGGATACATTAAAATCATAAAAGCATAGCATGACACAATATATTGAGGAGATGGTAGAGTAAGTTCACGAGGACACAGAAAATACTTTAAAGTTTTACTCGTTTGGTTAATGTTTTGCTTATGAACCGTAATATTTAGCTGCAGCATGGATTACCAACTTCTAAAAAGTGGATAAACAAAGCAGAGTCCAGTCAGTATAGAAAAAAAGTCGTTTGTTGTACAGTTCAAAGCTTATCGCATGCCACCGTAGCCTATAATGCTCCTACATGAGACAGGTCCTTAAAAGATACACACTACCTAGCCGCTGATCGTCAGTGCAACAACGCAAAACAGACGACTGCGTTTGGCTGTGCTATGTTTGCTTACATCCATTTCCAAGCTCGGAGTTGGTATGCCACAAAGGTCTGACTGTGGTCATAACGATATGTCGGTATGTAATAGTTTCTACTTTGTTGGGCGCACTTCAAACGATGAACCCGAAAAGTTGAAGCACGAAAAAAAAAAAATTGGTTACAAGAAATATGGTATGATTAACTATTATGTGTGTTTTTTTTTTCATCAAGATTTGATTTAATGGCGGAAAATTTCATCCGATTTTTTTTTGTTCATAGTACATATACACAGCCCATTAGTCTTGTATCCAGTAGTCGTGCAAGCAAAGGCGTAGGATTGCCAATCCGGAGATGGCGAGTTCGATTCTTGGTCCGATCTAGGATGTTTTCGGGTGGGAAACATGCTCGACTCCCTGGGCATGGTGTAGCCATTGCACTTGCCACAAAAGATACACACTCATGCACCGCCTACAAGGTAGGGGTTCCTGGCATGGTTGGCCGAGTTTTGCTTCCGGAATTTCTGTACTCATTGTGTTAAAATTCTTGGAAAAACGATGATTTGCCTGTCATATTAAACCAGCCATAAACACAAATGTGCATTTGATCGATGAAAAAATATAAGCCATAGAAAAGGAAATAGTTATAAACAAACAAATGCGCGGCGTAAAATCGGTCAATAACCCCATAGCTGGGGGTAGGATTGACCCAGTTTAATAGATAAGGTGATATATCAAATGATTTTTTTGGAAAATTTTTATAAGTGGAAACAATGTGTACACCGTCATCGAGGGGTGATAATGGGTATAGGGGGTGAGAATGGATCATCGCGCTCTCACCGACAGTCTGGACGTCGGATAGTGTGCAGTACGCACAGTAATGTGGGGAACGGAAGGCGACAAATATTCAATCTCTTCTTCGGGGGTTTGCAATCAATTTGCATCTCTGGCTAACACCCCTAAAAGGCCAAGGAAAACAGGTTTTGTCCGTGGTGCAAAAGTCAGTCAGGTGTCCACAACTGATTACTGGAAGGGTCTAAGAGAGGATCGGACTGATGGAACAAACACACTGAATTCTTTTGTCAGTGCTCCAGGAACAATTGACGCCGTGCAAATAGAGGCTGTCCGTGTGCAGTCGAACCGGTGTCCTAAACTGACCTTCACCACTGGAGAGGGATCAGGTAATGGATCGGAACGAAGGGACAGCACTATTTGACTAGATGAGCTCGGATGATGGGCAGCAACGATGGACTGTATCGGCAGATTGGAGCAGCAGCAGCGATCGGTGACTTCACACCGGCAGTGAGGAATGGTAATGGTTCTCTTTTCGGTGCCAGGAAAACGACACGGAAACGTTCATACTCCTTATATTATCCTTCAAGTTTTGAAATTTACAAAAACAATGAATCGCTCTGCAGTAGTATCGCTCTTACTTTTGTTTTGACATTAGCTTCTTTTTATACACATATTTTTTCTGTGATGCAACAGCTTATTTGTGTGACTTAGCTCCCTCCCATATTCGAAGGAACAAACAAATAAAAATAACAAAAAGGAATATTGTGCTTGGTTGGGAGGAGGCTTACTGTGATCGTTCCTTGTGGCCATTGTCATAGATTGAGATGATTGAGGGATTGGGGGAAGGAAGGAAGGGATTACATTTGATTCACGACAAAATGGACCCAATACTATGAATAACATATCGATGGGAAAGGATAATAAAAATTAAAGAATAACAAAAAATAATCATTCGTTTGTAAATGAACAGATGGCAAAAACCTTTAAAAGGTCTCTTGTAATTTTTTTTTCGTTGCAGGATACATTGGAGAAATATATTCCTACAAGCATATTAATAACTAAAGTTCAAACAGTGACCCAGTCTCACTTCCGCATTTGAACCATTGTCAGCCCCGATGATTAGCTAATCGAATAAGAAAACTTTAATTTTTTTTGAATTATTTTTATATGAAAACTCGCTTAAAATTAAATAAAAACAACCAATACCAAATTCCAGGGTTTGAATTTTTTTTTCGTGTTCAACCTTTACGAATGCAACGCATCAAAATTGTTATTCTAGGTATACTTTATTTGCAATGGCCAAACAAAGTATTTCTTATTTATCTGCGGCATTTTTTCCTAACTAGTATGCATATTTTGAATTTGCTCGGACGGTGTTCATTATCAGTGGCGTTTCTTTTCTATGGCGCAATCCATTCTTTCGGTGTCCATTTGACGTGATCCACATGGAATCGATGTGGAAACCGCCAAGGCCCCAATGGTACAGCCGTTGAAAGCCAAGGGACAAAACTTTGATAATTCTAGAAAACTTTCTCAAAACCCAAATCCAATCCCAGATCAGTTTGGGACTTCAAGTCACATGCCGCACAGAAATAGAATCATTGTTGCTTCGTTCTAGAGGAAGACATCTCCATAATGGTTTATCTCATACTATCAGTGATGCCAAGCTGAAAATTTATATGAATTCGGAGATGGCTATCGGTATACTTCGTTCCAGTTACGTATTGCTATGCGGGCGTATTGTAGAGCTCCATAATCGTCGGTCTTGGGCGATTTCCTCCAGTTTCCCAGACGTTCAGGGTCCCCAAGTCCGATTCCATCGCGTGCAGCCAGCATGTTCTGACCTTCCACGAAGTCGCCGGCCCTATCTGGTTCTCTGTTAAATATTGTTTTCGCTATTCTTTCTTCCGACATTCGCACTAAGTGACCAGCCCACTGAAGTTTGCCGTATTTTATACGATTCACAATATTTTATTCTTTGTATTAAATATTGTATTTTATTCTTTGTATACTACTTCATGATTCATCGTCTGTGCCACACACCTTTTCTAGTTTCCTCGAGTATTGTACGCAGCAGTTTTCGATCAAAACCCAGCTCTCGTCCGCCTCTTCAAATGTCCATGTTTTATGTCCATAAAGGGCCACTGGTAGAATCGAGTTTGTATAGAGCAAATTTCGTTTCGTCTGCATGTTGCGGGACCTAAGCTGCCGTTCTCGCATGCTTGTCAATTCAAAAAGACAATTGAGAAATGGATTTGAGATTGGACGCTTATTTTCTGCTGATGTCGAACCGGTGGGAAATTTAAAATTGTTACATCACAGGAGCTTTCGGAAAACTCTTTCATTGAAATCATTCTAAATTTTCGCCCACAAATAAAACCTCCATATTTTCCCATATTTTCTGGATAATGTGGTGGATTGATTGATTGGAGCTGCTCACTTCCGTGTTTAGAAGCTCGACCGGGATCTCGTCTTTAGCAGCTTTACTGTTTTTCCTCGTTTAGAACCTTATTAACCTCGTCCAGCGTTGGTGGTTCCCAGCTGGCCGACTATGTCCATCCTGCTCTAATACACCTTCATTTTCACCGTTCAACAAATCTTCGAATGCTCCTTCCACCTGGCTGCCACCATGTCTTGCCTGTCAGTAAATTCCCCTCTCGGTCATTCATAGTCGCACTAGCGCAGTCTTATGCCGCACTCCATTGACAGTTGCAGACCTCCGCATATCGTTTCTACCATGTTCTCCTGCACTTCAGCTATCACACTCACACTGTTGCCTTTTTTTCTGCGGTGGAGCCACTAGCATTCGACTCCTAGCAACTTTTTTCTCGTCCGTCACTCGCTGGCACTTCTCATCAAACAAACCATTTTATTGGCGTCGCTTTGCACCAACACTTCCTGCGCTGTTGTAGTCACAGCTTCGTGGATATGTTCCCACAATCTGTTGACGTCGCCAACCGGTGGCATCTCCTATCCGCTCGTCCAACTTCTGGTGGTACTGTTCAGCAACTCCTTCAACTGACAAGCGTTGGATATTGAAACGCATCGTTCTGTTGTTTCGTGAACTCGTGACGCTGGAAAGTCGTGTCCGAATTTTTGCACACAAGGTAGTGATCCGAGTCGATGTTCGGACCTCTGAAGGACCACATCTATAACATCCAAGAAATATTGTCCGTCGACCAGCACGTCTATCTGTGAGCAAGTCTCCACTCGGATGTTTCCAGGTGTGTTTGAGGATATTCTTACGTGCGAAGTATGTAGATACTGCTGATTGCCTTCCCTCTAGCAGCAGCAAAGGTTACAAGTCGCAGACCATTATCGTTGGTAGCGGAATGAACTTACCACCAATGACAGGGCGAAAGAAACTTACTCTTCCGATCTGCGCATTTGCATACCAGATGTCAATCTTCACACTGTGTTGGGCACTTCCCGTATGCCTTATCAAGGCTCTCATAGAACTCACCCTTCTATCATCAGGCTTATCGTTCGTTGTGGCATAAATGCTGATCATTTAGTTGAAGAATTTGCCATTCATTCTCAACACGTGCGGTCGCTTATCCGCTTCCACCGATAACACGCTTCATCTGCTTCCCGATTACCATAAAGCCAAGTCCTCGTTCTGTGGGATTCACCGCCGGAATTCACGTTCTTCAGTTCTGGGCCACCGTATTTCCTGGATTGCTGCCACGCTCACGCCGACCTTCTGCAGCTCACGAGCCAGGAGCCACGTGCGAGTTCAGTCAAAGTCTCACGTTCCAAGAACCGACTTTCCAATCTTCCTTTATTCGTTGCCGGATCTGTTGCCTTGAATCAATCCGTTTGCTCTATTTTTGCCTTTCTTAGTAACTGTAGAATCTTCTGTAGGCTACCTTACCAGGGTTGCACTACCTACATCGCGTTGAAGGGGCTGCCTTCTCGATGGTGACACGATGCAGCATGGTGTGCACAGTTTAGTTTAGAGTCCCTCACTGGCACTCGGACGATGATCAGCCGCCCCTAACATGGAGAACAGACGCTGTTGTGAGTCGATCCTGACATGGAGAACAGACGCTCAGTAAGATTCGCACCTCCGGAAGAGCAAACCCCCCTTCACTGTCAGCAGACGACCATAGTTCCACCGGATTGGTTCCCGATCTTCCCTAAGATTGCTCGTATCCGGCCACACCACGAGGAGAGGTAGATGATTGCTGGGTAAGTGGCTAGAACCGCGAGAGATGGTACCTGATTCTTTCAGGTACACGAAGATGGTACGCTTTACCCAGCTGGCCGTGGTTATGTGTATAATGAGAATATAATATTAGTGGTTTAAAAAATCACAAAGAGTGGTGTGTTGCCACAAAGCGTGTCTGGGGAGACCGCTGGAGAATGGTTTCAAGGCATATGAGGTGTTGTAGGATCTCAAAGTTATCCTGGAATTTGGATAAGCTACAGTTGCGTCTCAATTTCTGGCATAGGGATGTTGTAAGATCTCCCAATTGTTCTAGAGATTGAATTGAATGGTCACGAATTAACCAAGGCTTCCATTATGTCAGCCTCGATATCAACGCCATTATGTCCACTAATGAGATTATTCAAATGAACAACGACTTGCGATGTCGTCCTTAACGGAATCACCCGATTGTGTTCCTAGCATTTATAGTTTACTTGATCCTCCAAATTGCCCTAGAGTAGGAACCAAATAGTCTACCAAATCAACCTCGCCTGGAACTATGTCCCCAATGAAGGTGTGTTCCCATTTTTTTATTTAATGGCGAGGCTTTCGCCCTGAGCTGGCTCACCTCGGCTCCCAATTATGTCATCCAGCACATGCACATATTTTATTTATGAAGATCACATGATCCAGGTTTCCAAACTGCCCTATGTCCCCAACACAGGTATGCACCCAATCGCGTCCTCAAGCACAGCTTTGCATGCATTCTAGGCCCTCCAAATTGACCTGGGGTGGCATAGCATAGCACATCATAGTTACGTGTACTTCGTAGATTGGACACTAGTGATACTCATGTTTTCTTTTGAAATCCTTAGTCAGATTGCTATCAGAAATCAAGATGGGTGTGATCCTTGATTTCAATCTAGGATAAAAATCACATAAGCATGAGAATTACTACTCCTGGCCACGCCCATCTTCACCGTAACATGGGGGAAGGAAGTGTTGATGTAGTACTTACTTAACGAGAGGCCCCGACTCAGCGACACCCTCATAAGTACCACAGGTTGGATATTGGGAAAGGTATTCGTTGTGTCAGGATTCGTCTGTAGCTGACAATGTGACCGTGGTAAATCTTACACCGTAACGGTGTAAGACACGCAAAGGTGTCTACCCAGCGTTACAGAACCTCAAAATTTACAAACAAATATGTACATGTCTTGTACATGAAGATACGATGTTCTAAGACGTAAGTTCTTAATTGTGCTGAAGTGTGAATCAAATGGAAGAATTTTTGAAGGTATATCCATGTTTTTCTAAGGATCAAAAGGGAATGAACCATTTTAAAAACGTTATAACAGATCTTTGGCTACGCGTGTAAACCTTAAGCTATATGATCCACTGAATTCTTGGATCACATGGAATGCAACCATTTTTGGGATGAATCAATTTGGTTCTGATGTTTACATTTGGTGCTATGGATAAAATAACATGAACTATTTTTAAAAAAGATAACAACTCTTTGTTATGCGTGTGAATACTGAAGCCTACACTCCAGAGAATTCTTTGATGATTGTTGAATGCGTATCTAATATGGATCTATGGATCAAAAGGGAGGAACTTTCTTAAATTACCTGGAATGGAACAATAGTTGAAGAGCTTTCCAATTTAGTCCTTTGGAGCAAACAGGTATGGAAGTTTTTTAAAGAGATAACACCTTTTGGTTACGCGTGTTCCTAGCCAAGAACGGAGGTTGACGGCACTGAAGATAATATTCATCTGTGTATCATATCACAACTGGAGCACTTCATTGCACCTCTAACGATTCACAGTGGATCGGCTGCTTTGATCGTATGTCGGCATACTTATCAGGTATAGCTCTTTACATAGAGGATCCGCTAGGCTCATTAGCACTTTCCTAGGGGTCGGAAATTAACCAATTTCTCGTCACTGGAAAGTGAAACCAGTAGCCACAGGTTGGATATGATAGGTTGTAATATAGATTGAAATTGAGAAGTCATGAATCACAATAGATTAGTCTTCTATTTTAGAGACATTCAAATTTCAGAATGTTTTCAATTAGGAGTGGAGAACTATTTAGACTTATCGAAGTGCATCAGGTTGGAAAATTCAAAATGATAATTTCGATGCAATTAAATGAATGAAAATACTTAATGATAGAAATCTGAATTTATGTTTCTCCATAACAATGAATATTTCCTACATAAACTTTGCATTGGTTCAGATGATAAGCTTAACATAATACCTTGTAAACCAGAAATCAATTAAGAAAAACCGTAGGATAAAAAAAATTAGAAATGAAAAATGAATGAACTAATAATATGAACATTTTAGATTTAGGTATTTAGATAGGATTGTTTTGTTGTGTATGAAATTGTTTACTCTACTATTGGATAGAAAAATATTAAATTGAAATTCTGAGATAGAAGAAAGAAACAAAAGAAAGTAGAGATTGAGCTATAAAGAGAAATAGAATTTGATAAAAGGAGAAAGCAGATATTGATAGATAGAGGAAGGACACACAGGATTTGTAAGGCAATACTTAACAACTGTTTTGTAGTTTTATACACACTGTATCTAATAACGACTAAAACACTAATAAGACGAAGTTATATAAGACATTTAAGTTGAAACTTAACAGACAACCGACAACAACACAGTGACAATAGCAGATCTAAAATATAGAAGATAAGGTGTGTTTTACATTAATGACACAACTCACAATTATAGAAATAACTCAATAAATAATTAACGCCCAACGTACATACAAATAATACTGACATATTCAAATTTACATTTTAACTAGACTTTATCCTATGCTGACTGACCAAACTAATATAGCTTCAAATGTACTAAACATGTTTGAGAGTGTATACTATAAAAGATTTATAGTAAGCGGTCCGATACCGTTTAAATAAACCGATCCGCGACTGTCTCTTTCATCTCAAACCACCGAGTAAACAAACGTCTCTGAACAGCTCGAAAACCCTTTGTAATTATTCTTCTCTGGTTCTCTAATAGTTCGCCGCGGGTGTTTCGTCTACCTTTTGCCGTACATATTAATTGGCGACGAGGAAAACTTATAAAGTTAAAAGCGTGTAATTTTTTTCGTTTGGTTCCGGTGAATGTGTGGAAAAAAGGCCCCGGGCGGAGCGCGATTTCTGCAGCACAGTGAAAGATCAGT